>NC_092338.1:54030000-54330000 GCF_046630445.1 Rutidosis leptorrhynchoides
CAATCAATCAATAGCAATGATAAGGAAACCGACAGATACATACATGAGCAGAACAGGGTAAAGTGCAAGAGCTTTTCTTCTCGGGTTAACTGCCATGCTTATGAAAGGATATGCAGCCCAAGAGCTCCAAGCCAATGTCACACACACTACAACTATTTTCAGAATCACGTTGTCCTTCAACATGCAAATTAGTGCGCCCACGTCCAGAGGGAATAAACAGTAACCCAGTAGACTCAAACTTTGGAAGAAAATTATATGGCCACCCTACAAAGCAATCAAATTTCATAGTGCTTAGTAACCCAGTTACCCAATATGTCATGTATATGTATGCATACATTATAACATTAATATGTGTTTGTACACTATACAAGAGAGTTAAAAGAAAACTTACCAGCAGTAAGACGTTAAGTGTCAGAATAACAGCACCTGTAGCGAGAAGTGCGAAGGCAACAGCAAAAACTTCAGACTGTATGAAGACAAATACAAGCATATGTAACTACTAACTAGCTTCAATCCAGTAACTTCACTACTAATGAACTTGTTAACACTAGACAGCATAGACTGAAACGCCTTCCTTATTTGCGTATTACAACAATACAAAGCTGAGACTATAATTTATAGTTACTAAATTGGTTTTATAACTGAAAAGAGGAACATATTGTCTGGTTGAAATTGGAGTATTGGGGGGTATTTTCTTAAATCTAAAAAGTGTACAATGAAAAGATCACTTACCCTAAATCATAAAATATGATTATTGGCACATTCTTCTGATAATTTAAAAAAAGGGCAAACAAACAAGTCCTATGACAGATTGGGAGCGATTAATAGAACATAATTTCAACATTTCTATGGAACATGCTTTTGTACTACCCGTCTACCCCTTGATCCTTTTTTTTTTTTTTATCTAGACAACCAAAACTTAACACCCTATAAACTCATAAAGATCATATATGAAAACAAAAGGGTCAAATACTAGTCCTTCAACACATACACCTTGAACTCCCCCTCAGTACTAAAAACCAAAATGGCATCTTTTGCAACATATTTTTTTTTTATACCTAGAATAACATTCGTCCCTAAGTATATGGTAAAGATATCCAGTCGCAATAATGAATTTATATTCACCTAGGTTATTTGATCTGCTTAAAAATAGCTCTACATCAGGTGTCAAGAGGGCCATCAAAGCTTTCTGTATTGATAAAGCACGTAAGATGTATGGGAGAAGCACCACCGTTACAGGATTCTGTTAGCTATAATATACGGAGTATAAATATAAACAAGATATTATGTAAAATGACAATGTAAGTTAAACATAAGTTTTCGTCTTTCAAAGAAGAAAAAGGTTGCACATAAGCAGGCCCGGCCACCGAAAATTACCAAGCCTAACGTAAATAGTAAGACTAGTAGATATAGGCCCAGCTTTTATATTTTGTACATAACAGTCCACGTCTTTAATTTATATATCGTATTTATTTACATCACCACCGATGTGGGATGCATAGATCAACATTAGCTTTTGCTGATATGCGGACCAAACTTCACACATTATTATAAATTGTCTCATAGATTATATTATTCTTTTCTTTTTGTTGAAAAGCAAAATGGTTTCATTAGATAAAACTCAATGACAGTACGCAACCATATACACAAAGATGCATAGGGCCATAGGGGGATTAAGCCAACCCATCATGCACTAGTACACAATGGCGCATGTAGCTTAACAAAAACAAATGGAAACTGGAAAAAAACAGTAGAGATGAGCTGCAGAGGAGGCAACCCAACCCACTGCAATTACACAACATAAATAAAAGGATTCGTAAGTAGTTGATTATTTTGGTTAGTTGTCACATGGATTATAAATATTTTTTTCTCATATATATAATATAATATGGGGTTTAATCGTGACTTGAACTCGTAATATTATTGTTTTTTGTTTAATCCTACTTTTATATATGACATTGGTTGTCGTCATGTAAATAGTTTTTATTATTCGTTAGTGCCTAAAGGTCTTTTTCTTTTACCTCGTTTTAGGTACGAATTGTTAGGGCCTTTTTTTCCGCTTCGTTCAAGGCACTCAATTTCTCGGGACCGGCCCTGCAAATAAGTTTTTATATTTTGATAACAGAAAACCAGCACAACATAGAGTATACATATATGGCTCAAGCATTATTTGTTAAAACTTCACTAAAATACACATTGCATACACAGCACCTTCAAATGGCAATCATGTAGACTACCTTCAGGCTTCAGTAACTCTCAAAGTAAACACCTTCAATTCTGTTCCGTCTTATATCAGCAATGTGCCCATACAACCCCCTAACTAAACTTACGTAATTCAACATTCCAACTGAATGTACAGTCCCGATTCTCAATTATAATGCAAAAATCAAATTGCATTCATTAAAAATTAATAACATGTGCTGCTTACAGCCTACCCCCTTTCTCCCTATTCTTTCTTTTTCAAGATTTCAAGCTACTTACTACATTTCATCAAATTGATAATATGTACATCCTCATTTCAAATACACTTTCCTATTAAATTGAACCCTAACTTCACCTAAGCTATAACTACAAGCTTATAGAATTTTAAGTTTATAATCATAGATACTTAAAAATAATACAATTACAGTTAGAAATTGCAATGTAGTAATATAACATAATAACATAACATATGATTCATTGATAGAAATAAATGCAAATACCTTCTTCACAGAAGCAGACCATGACAATGTGAGTCCTAAAAACACAATAAAGAAAAACGGGCCCCACAGATCCCAATCTCTCAACGCTTTTCCCGGATCTTCACGGTACGGATTCGGAAAAACAACTAGTTTCAAATTACTAACAATTCTCGATAAATCTCGTTTCACCGTATCCCAAACAGGTTCCGTCAACGTATTCGGAGCTGATCCGAAACCGTTCATATTCGAACCTGCATTTGCAGTACGGTTAGGGTTTGATGACGGTGCTGGTGCGGCAGGTACAACAGCTGGTTTCGGCACCGGTGGAGGGAGGTTTGATGATATGAATGGTGACGTAGATACAGGAATTGAAGCAGGTGTCGGTGATGGTGGACGTGCAGGTTGGACTGTGGATGGACCGAATTGAACGCTGGCGGTGATTAGATTTTCGATTTCATCGATGTCGGATTGTGATGAGTTGTGCAGTGGTACGGTGTCTCGTTCGTCGTGAGACATGGTGGTTTGTGACGGTTGCGGTAGATCTGTTGTTTGATACGGTGGCGATATTAGATTTATTGTAAGCAAGGAGGAGGCTGAACGTGATTGTTACAAAACTTGTAAATGTGAAAGAGACAGGAAGTTTAATTTGTTATTTTTGGCGGAAATGGCCCTTTTAATTTGTTACTCCCTCCTCTCTATATCTATGTAAAGTATGTGATATACTTTTTTCCATTATCAATGTTTGTTGTTCACTTTTATAAATTGATACAAATAATATAATATAAAGTTTTTTTATTCTCATATATTATGCATATATAAAATAACAAATTGTGTAAAAAGTAAAAAGGAAGACTTGAAAATAACAAAATGTACATATCACAAACACTTTTTCTTAAACTATGTAGGAGAGTGTAATACGGAATAAAAGTTTATCAAATGACTTAATTGATGCTTCTTGTATTCTTTTTAGCGATAGGGATTGATAGGGATTGACACGCGTATAAATTAGTGAACCTTTTTTTATTTTAAAATTTTCATATTTTGGGTGAGGATTGCTTGGAGGGTGACAATGATGGTGGTGTTTTTTCTTCCGCGACGAGCGTGTTCGGGTCTTCTAAGGCGGTCCGAGGTTTGATAATGAAGAACGTGATGTTTCGTTTAAGTATGTGGAAGGAAAATTTATTAATCCGAAAGAAATAAGTAAAAAAATCATTATTCCGGGTTCGAAGTTGAAGCAGTTTTGTTCCTACATGAATGGGTTGAAAGAGGGCGACACAAATGCTTCTTTTTAGGTGTTCTTCTATGTTCATTGTGATTTTCTAGGTGTTTTGATGGTGGTCTCATTTGGCCTTTATATTTGTTGGCTTTATTTTGTGTTGTTTCTTTAGGTTATGTTTGATCCTTTTGTTTCGTGTGTTGTTTCGGTCTTATCCGTGTAATCGTTTGTTCTCCATTTTGGAATCTCATCGTTTTGATGAGTTGCTTTTTAATATATGTTCGGTTTTTACTAAAAAAAAGAACTTTCACATTTCTTGAATCCATTCTAACTTATTTATAAAAACATCGACTCCAATAAATTATTAACATGTGCCACAGGTTTACGTTGTAGCAAAGCCCTTACTAAATAACATCTGAAATATCAAATTAATCAGTTGGTCAATACTCTACGATGATGTATCTAATGTGGCATTCGACGCGTGACGTGGCATTCGACGCTTGACATTGTCCATGTTTATTAATCATTCGAAACTTTATCTATCAACTCATTTTGACTTCAAAGCAATGTCATTTACCATTTTAGCAACAATGTTCGCTAGTAAAATTATTAAAGTCTCCGCCACCGCTCCTTGTGCGAACAAAGATTAAAACTGTGACAATGAACTACATAACACACATATGTGTGTATGTGTTTAGGGATAGAAAAGTGAAATTCATATTCTTTTCTAGCAGCATTCAAAAATTGAAAAACTTATGTGAACGCAAAACAGATAATTCTTATTTCACATGGTCACAAGACACCTTTGCCACTTGTGTAGTCAATTACACACATTTCTTTTTTCAGGGGTTTATATTCATACATGTTCCGACTCGTCGATCATTATGGATTTATTGGCCATGGCAGGGCAAAAGATAAAGGGGAAGGAGGAGCACCTACGAAGCTTTGTAGACTCGACAAGTCTATAGTTCATTCGAAAAATGAGTGTTTTCGTTAATAACTTAATTTACCTGTATAGCCACAAAGTCTTCATATTAAAAGGTCAACATTTGACCAAAACGTTCATATATTGGCCTTGAATAACAAGCAGATGGATCTGGACGACTAAGCTCAACTACGGTGCACGGTAGCTTTCCACACCGCCAACGAATATCGAGAGTGCCACTGGCACCAGAGATACATGTATCTTCAATTTCACACAAAACGAACACCCTATTTCGAAAGAGACCTCATCCGCGCATCTGTCTCAACAAATAATCTGCGCATTTCTTCATATTAATTCTTGTTGTTCATCTCCCGCTGTCTTCCGTGTGTCTATGTGAGTAAATTTCTTCATTATATATATCATATATATATAGTTAGTAGTTTTAATTCGGTGTGATTACTAGACGCATGTTCATATGATATATGCGTTGTTGAAATACGGTGATTGAATTGAGTAGTCTGAATATTATAATTAACTTATTGCTGGTTTTTAGGTATTGTTCGATTTATTTCGTAATTACTTCGATGATAGTGATGATAACAATGCTTGTTGAGTGGTCTAGGTTAGCCTCAGAAGTGCTAGGGTTTGAAAGGAAGAAAATGCATATTGTTAATTGTAGTATAACACTTTGGGTGTTTGAATAATGTAAACTACATCACACTGATTTTGTTAGATTAGTGCGCACATATCTGAAAAGGACATCCCACTCTAAAGATCATGTACAGACCTCCTCATTGTTTCAGCATACATACATGACACATGTATTTTAAATTGTTATTATTTATGAAGTAGGAAAAACATTTTAAATGCGGTTTAGTTGCATCAGCTCGATTCTTGTTTTCGGGAACATATGACTTGACCTGTCTCTTGGTTATTTATTATTCTGTTAAAGTTTTGGTTTTCAAGCTTCAATGTTCGAGTTTCAAGAGTAAAACAATGTGTACAATAATTAGGATATATTGCGGAGAGTGTGGGTTTAAGACAAGACATTTACATTCCGACTATCTAAGATTACATTGTTCTTTTTTTACCTATCTTAAAGTTATGATTGATCGGACTTACTTATCCCTTCTGCTTTTTTTTTTTATGTATCTCCTTGTTGTTTCGGTTGTTTTTCTTTTTTATATTTTTATTTTGTTTCTGCTGATTTTTTATCAATTTCTTTTGATCATGTCTGTGTTGTTTGTAGTGTGTGGGTCAGTGTAGAGTTTCATGGATTGTTTGCAATCAGTTGTCATACTCGATTAGTTGATTATGTGTGTTTTGTATTCCCAATTTATCATCCAACTGCATAAAACATCAGCGCATTGCATCTGTATTTCTCTTTTATTTTATGATGTTGAACCTAATCCCTGTACAAGCCTTCTGCTTCCATAGTCCCATGCATCCTTGGTGCTCATCGGCTCATTGCTCTATGGATTACGACTCGTTCTTTAGTGCCTTTGTTTCTTCGAGATCATAAAATGCTATTAATCATGCATATGTGGATGTAGTTACAGCTATGTTGCATTAACTTATTTGCATGCACTTTTTATATCCAAAACTTGTCTTCAATCATGAATCATGCGTAAAAGGTTGAATACTCTTGACAGTTTTGCTTTTAAGATAGTTTTTTTTATTTTTATCAAATGTTTGCGTGATGGTCCATTGACGCGTGGTGTGCTTCTCAGGCTGTGATTGGATGCTGGGAGTTGTAAGCTGTATTATAGTTCAGTAATATACAATGGGTAACGGTCCAGCACCCTTCTCAGACATTGGCAAAAGAGCCAAAGGTAAGTTTCATTCATCTAGTTATACGGTTAGCTTAATGATGTTACATATGTGATACTCTCTATAGAAAATGACTAGCGTTGCTCTTGATAAACTATCTCTTTCCAGAGCTGCCAAAATGCCCAAAGAAATACATTTTGCTATAAACTGAAACTAGCAATGCCATGAGGTTTATCTTATAGAACTATTGAAAAACCCAACTCTGTAGTGGTTGATGTTACAATAATGGTTCACAGGTAGATAATGCTGTCAATGATACGAACTACTGAAAAAGGAGGTCTGTGTGGTATGCATTTAGGGACATTATAATAGATCCGTAAGATTTGTGTGAAATGTGAACTTCCATTTAGACGATATATGAAGTTGTCCACGGATCAGCCATTCCAATGCACGTGGATTCTTATTTCTATTTAATGCCCTTCCTAGAATGGTTATTATGCTTTATCGAAGGCTAAAAGTTACCTTCTAGTTACTATAACTGCAAATTTAGCAATTTTATTGTTCTTTGGTTTATGTAGATCCGGTGCTTTATGTTTTATGTAAACTTTGTATGTAAATATGCATGAAAGTTATAGAACTTGTGTTCCTGTAAACATGATGTCTGATGTAGTGCCTATGCTTATATCTATTTATGTAAAGTGGAGTTACTAGTTGCTCTAGATAAAAGTGATGGTGACCATTGTTCTTGCTTAATGCAGATCTGTTGACCAAAGATTACAACTATGACCACAAGTTTGTATTGTCAGTTCCTGGATCAACTCCTATGGTATGGGCATGGTTATTTTATCTAATTCATATCTATCTCATCGTACATGGTTCATCTAATGTATATAGTTTGTATCTTGATTAAGTATGGAGGTAAGCTTGGAAACATGTTTAATGATATGTTTAATTTAAGAACTTTTACTATGCAGTTATCTACTAAATGTCTGTACTTAAAATTTTTCCTGTTACTTAATAACTGTTGTTAGTTTAGACACCTTAACTTTTTGGTAGTGATTCTTACACTTACCTTTTTGATACTTGCACCACATAACCTGCACTACATGTTTTTTTGCATTGATGGAGTAATTTTGTAGTTTAAGCATAAAAAATGGGAGTGTAAGAATCAACCGACTTAATTTATATGGAATGCAATTTAAGCATAAAAGACTTAGGTTATTTAATACTTTTGAAACGATAACCTAAATTTTTACTGGTCATAATATGCTACCTGTATTCACCTTGTAGGCTCATCGTTGTGACATGGTGAATTAATTATAACTGTGCTTCTTATCTAAGCATAAAATCTGGCTCCATATCATTCGTCATTCTGAGTAGGCTTTAAATGTGAAACGGAAAGGCTGCAGTAATTTTGCTCATACTCAATGGAAACCTCATTAATTTCATATACTCCGTAGTTCATATTTCAACTAGCTTTTGGTGTGATTCACATGTGTTTTTTTTAACTAAAACTTTTTACAGGGGCTGATGGCTACTGGTTTGAAAAAAGATCAAATCTTTCTTGGGGATATATGTGCTCAGTACAAGAGTGGCAGGACCATTGTAGATGTAAAAGTTGATACATATTCAAATGTAAGAACTGATGGGTTTTCTGCCAGAATGTAGTGCTACGTTTCTTTTTGTATTGCTTCTGATAGAAAATATTGGTCGACTGTATTAAGAAGTCCAACCTTTTTAAATTACTTAATTAGATGGTGTGTCAGACTTTTGAGTTTTTATCATTTTGCAGGTGTCAACCAAAGTAACTGTTAATGATGTAATGCCATGTGCAATAGCAGTATTAAGCTTTGATGTTCCTGATCATAAGTCTGGAAAGGTAAGTGGTTTTCAATTGTAAAGTATAATCCTTTGTATAATTTTTATGCTGTATTTGGTGACTTACTTTTCCAGTTACCATTGAAGTAAAATACTATAGTAATTCAATTCGTGTTTCAGACTTTTGAATTTTATAATGAGACTTTCGATGGATTGAAAAATAACGTTAACTTGCGTGTAAACTAGAGGTGCAGTTCTTATATCAAACATTCTAGAGGGTCTTTATTATTTTTGCGCTATTTGGTGATTTTAAGGGAATTTTTATTTCTTCAACATGATCAACTGGGCTATACTGTTATACACGTTTTGTAGTGTTTGCGTTCACATAATGCTTCTTGAATGGGTTTGTTTACAAGTATTTATTGGCTGGAAAATTTATTTTATAAGTTCACTAAGTCAGTTATACATATGAGTGATATCTTCTTTGTTGTTGATAATACCCCAACTTGTAAATTTCAGGTATTCATCATATAAGCATATAAAAATACTAATATGAGCTGTTTCTACTTGCTTTCAGCTTGATGTTCAGTACCTTCATCCTCGAGTTGTCATTGATTCGAGTATCGGACTGAACCCGTCTCCACTTTTAAATGTTGCTGCAGCAGTTGGTCATGAGGACATACTTATCGGTGGTAAAGTTGGGTTTGATACCGCCTCGGCTTCTTTTACCAAATACACTGCTGGGATAAGCTTTAACAAACCGGACCTCTCTGTTGCCCTTATACTGTATGTATAACCAAACTCAATTTTGCTTGGTAAATTCACATCAGTTGTGTTGCTTTCCATTGATGATGCCATGATGGTCTTGTTTATTGTTCATGTGAATGAGTATCTGTATATTTACAAGATGTAGAGCTATTCGAAATCAAATTCTCAAATTTTCACTAAATTAGCACATATGAATTGAGTTTTTGGAATTGGCTTGTTTGAGGTACATGCAATCTGGATTGAGTCTTTTTTTAAATGAATCTGTTGAAATTGCTACCCGTACCATTTCTTTTTGATGTAATTAGCCTTTTAATGATACAAATGCAGGGCAGATAAAGGGCAAACATTGAAAGCATCATATGTACACTCTGTGGATGCCTCAAACAATACTCAAGTTGTTGCTGAAATGACACGTGGATTATCTACATTACAAAACAGTTTTACAATTGGAAGTGCTCATGTTCTTGACCGTTACAACACAGTCAAAACCAGGTTCTCTGACAATGGAAAAGTAGCCATGCTGTGCCAACGAGAATGGCGACCAAAATCATTGATTACCTTTTCAGTAGAATCCGACACCAAGAAAACTGATCCGGCTCCCAAGTGGGGTCTGGCACTTGTTCTGAAGCCTTGATACTTTCCTCAGGTGGATCACTTTAATTTGTTAAATAAAATCTTGGATATATTGTTAGAAGCCCACATTTTACATAAGGCTTGATAAAATGATTTTGGAATATTCTGACATTCAAAAGCATATATTGATGATAAATTTCATTTGGGGAAATTTACCCAATTTTGTTAACATTCATGTTCATGTAATGGGGAACCCATGCAATATGTTAGATTGTATAATGGGGAGTTGGGGACACATAAGTTGTCCCATAAATCATACTTTTCAGCTTAATAATCCAATGATCATTTTCTTTTATTCCCCACATGCATTTTTCTCTTTGCAAAATTGCGTTTGTGCTATATGATTACTTTCTTCACTGTTTTTTGGTAATGTTCTTATTGATAATTGCATAATTGTCTCATCTGACGATTGATTGCTGCAAATAATTGACTTAACTCTCTGTGATGGTGTGAATGTGTTTTAAGATTTGAGACCAACGCGCTAACATGCTTACTTTGATCATTTGATGTTCTTTAACCCCCTCTTGTTGTACCAGTCTAAAGAAAACAAATTTCATATGTAATGTGGGCATCATGATTGTACACATTTACATGTATGTTTTGAAATTTCATTGTTAAAATTCCATGTATTTTGGGATCCAAATTACACATATAATAGATTATAGTACTCTTATTGTTTATATCAAAAAAATTATCAAAAAATGTATTATATATCACCATCATTAACTAAGGTATATGATACAATTTTGAAGGTTTCAGATCTCGCGTAACATTGAAATACTCCAATGTTCGAATCCACTTCTCTTGAGTCTTCAAACGGTGTACTGCTACTGTCTCCGGCCAAAGCTCGTGTGTAGATCTTGTAGGCGGGTCAGGATAGTCATACATATATCCCTTAGCATCATACCTATTTTTCGCACGTCGTCCGTCTCTAAGCCACTCTCCAAAAATTTTATCTTCGGGCCCCACAAAATGTTCTTTCGGAATATCCGAATCTTTAATCCACTCGACTATATCCCACGATACCAAATATCCCATTCCGGACATGTAATGCACACAACGGTCCTTATTAGGACACGGAACTAAATACCCAAAGTACAAGTCTTCTCTCGGTAATGGCCTCAACGTCTCCACCAGTTTCGGTAACCGGAAATAAGTATCATCGTCACCCTTTATAACATAATGGTACGGCGGGTTGACCGAGTCAAACTCATCTTTCATCATATCGGGTAAGCTTGAGAAGTATGTGTAAGTTTTGCCTTTATCCATGTTCTCTTGACAGTTCAATATTATGATATCGTTGTATTGCATTATCTCGAGTGCTATTAAAATCCTTTGGTCTTCTTTTGTTAGGTTGCAGAAGACAAACTTTAAGTCGATTTTTGCGCCGACGACTGGCTGGGTCCCATAAATGAGGCGGAGGAAGTGGCGACGTTGGTAGTTGTCTGCCATTGTTGGTATTCCAAGGAGGATTCGTATTTCGTCTTCTGCTGATGTGATTTTAAGTGAAGAGATGTTTGAAGAAGGTGAGGAGATGGCACATTTGCCGAAGTTTGATACATTTTCGAATCGAATTTCGTTTACGGAAGCTAAAGTGATCAAGAACACGATGAATATGAAAGATGTGATGATGATTTTGATTCGATTTCCAGGATTTGATGCATTCTTCATATTGAATAAGGTTGATTAAGAAAATGAGGTATGAGATTTGTTTAGATATAAAGACTTTGTGATGTCAATTTCGCATTCATGAAGATTAGTGTTGGATGAAAAAGTCGCATTTGCCCCCTTGGGATGTATGGAGATGCAGCCTGAGTTGACTATTTTCTGGGGTATTATTGGTATTTTGCAAGGGGAAACAAATGTGGTGATCTTGAGCCTAACTTGAAGTATACACAAGGTGGTATTAGTAATACATAGTTGCTTGACTAGTGCCTAAAGGTAAACTCACTTTTTGAATTATACACTTAGCGTGCTAATGGACGATTGTGCCCTTGGGTCTAATAGATATATGAGCTTGAGCTGACCAGTTTTTTATATAATTATAGTTGAAGATTTTTTGTACAAATTAATGATGCAGGGGTGGTGGTTTTGACTCTTTTTTTTTTTTTTGTGAGCCTAACTTTATTTCCAAACTAATTTAGGGTATGAAAAGACGATTGTGTCCTTGGAATTTAAAGATAAAAATTTGATAAAACCTGAGTTGACCTGCTTCTGATAACCAAAGATATATTATTATTTGCTTAAAGTAAACTCAAATTTGTCTAAGACCTTTGAGTAATTATCAGGCATATATGCAAGAACATGTGTAGACTGCTTGAGTTACACATTACATTACAGACCTTTTTAAGTTTATATTACCTTAAATTTTGTATTTCCTGTCAAATAATACTGCGATGCCCTATTGACAATTGGCGTTGCTATCAGGCTGTGACCAGAGTCGAATGAGCAAAACTGCAACATGTAAGACTTATTCATCATCTTATAATATTGGTGTCCAAAGATTTTTGTTTATGGTATAACTGATGCTAGCAGTTATAAGAGGTTGAGCCTCTCATCCTGATATCTAATTAATTTTATGGTGTATTAGCGTCTTTTTACTTCCCTCTTATAATCTATTTCTGTACAACTCTTAATTCAGTAAGTAAAATTACTGAATATTTTTTCGACAGTTCTGAAATTGTGTATTCCTTTCTAACTATACCGACATAAAGCTGTGTAATGATGCATGTTTGGAGATTTTAAACTTATTTCGCAGTCAAGTGTATGTACCGGATCACTTGATGCTTCTCTTACACTTCCTTTTCTTACATTAATCTCATTCAAACACATTTCATTTGTAGTGTGTAGATTATGAATAGCCATTTTCAATATTCATGTGCACATTTTGAAAGTTCATTGTTATAATTTTCATTTAGTTTAGGATAAACAAATGACAAAAATCCAAATTAAGCCATACATCCGAATAGAGTACTAATTGTACCAAAATCATACTATATATAGGGTCAAGATCCTCATAGAACTTTGCATAGGAGAGAATCCAAAGAACTCATTGTATTTTACACAGGCTCAGTCTACCACAGACTAAGCTTCAATCTGCCGACTGATGTCTGTATGTGGTTCTTTGAGTTCTCTACTATGAAAAGTTCTGTATGTATCCTCTCACTATATATATAATAACTAATATGGATAGTATGTATGTATTAAGGAAATCATAAACGGATCGATCGAGTGAAACCCTAGCTAGGGTATATGATAGAGTTTTGAAGGTTTCAGATCTCGTGTTACATTGAAAAACTCCAATGCCCGAATCCACCTGTCTTGTGTCTTGAGATTATGTACTAGCATTGTATGATTATCTGGCCGAAGATCAGGATAATCATACATATAACCCGTATCATTATACCATAATTTCGATCGGTGTCCTTCTCTAATCCAGTCTCCAAAAGTTATATCTTCAGGTCCTGTAAGATGTTTTTTTGGAATATCCGAATCTTTAATCCACTCGACTATATCCCACGATACCAAATATCCCATTCCGGTCATGAAATCCACACAATACTCCGGAACAGGACACGAGACAAAGAGCCCAAAGTATAAGCCTTGTCTCGGTAATGGTCTTAAGATCTCCACCAGTTTAGGAAACCGTAAATAAGAATCATCATCACACTTCATAACATAATCGTACGGTGGGTTGACCGAGTCAAACTCATTTTTCAGCATATCTGGCAAGCTTGAGAAATAGGCGTAAGTCTTGCCTTCGTTCATGTTCTCTTGACAGTTCAATATTATGGTATCGTTGTATTGCATTATCTCGAGTGATATTAAAATCCTCTGTTCTTCGTTTGTTAGGTTGCAGATGACAAACTTATAATCGATTTTTGCACCTACGACAACTGGCTGGGTCCCATAAATGAGGCGGAGCAAGTGGCGACGTTCGTATTTGTCTGCCACTGTTGGTATTCCAATGAAGATTCGTATGTCGATTTCTTCTGCTGATGGTATAATGGGAAGTGAATAGGTGATGTTTGAAGAAGGTGAAGAGATAGCACATTTGCTGAAGTTTGATATATTTTCGAAACGAATTTCATATACGTAAGCTAAAGTGAACAAGGATACAATGAATATGATAGATGTAACGATGACTATGATTCGATTTCCAGGAAATGATACGTTATCCATATTGAATCATATGGTTTACGAGGTTGATTAAACAAAAGGAGGTATGAGATTTGTTAAATATAAAGACACTTTGATGTACGTTAATTTCACATTAATGAAGATAAGTGTACTGTTGGATGAAAACTTGGTTATCGTAATTAAGGATGTTTTGCTTAAAGTAAACTCAAATTGGTCTAATTAACCTTTAAAGTCGATTAACGTAAGGAGATTTATTTTGCTTAAGCTTAATTAAGGATAATAATAATAATTTGGTTAACGTAAGGATATTTTGTTTAAGTGATCATTACTTTATTAGACATATATGTAAGAACATGTACGTGTAGACTGCTTCAGTACTTACACATTATTGACCTTTTAAAGTTTATACTACTTGTAAAGTTTATACTATCAGGCTGTGACTGGAATCGAACGAGGAAAAGGTAAGACTTATTTTGTTTTTTTTTTTTCTTTTTTTAACTGCAAATATATTAAAGCACAAAATTTACAAGATTCGTTACAAGATGCCTAGCACTATGATACCGAGCTAGAATCGGATGCTATCACCTAGTAACTACTCAATATAGACTCGAGACCATTATGATTACAAAATACAAAAGGTAAGACTTATTCATCATCTTCGACAGTAAAGTGGAAAGTTGCACTAGCACGTGGCTTCCTTTCTAGTTATGTAGCTAATTCAGGAATAATCAGAATGGGTGGACACATTAATTGAATAAACAATTAAAATGTTTAGGCTCCGTTTGACTCACGGAATCCAATGAGATTCCGGCGGAATTAGAATTGAATTTAAACATGCGTCGTGTCTAAATTCAATTCAGATTCCGCCGGAATCCCATTGAATTCCGTCAGCCAAACGGGGCCTTAGGGTTTAGGCCTCAACACTCGATTCACCATTCTTTCCGTTCTGCTCCAAAAGTTAGTTTAGTCCATTCACTATTAATATGTGAGTTGTAAAGTCAAGCTTCCTTGCTATCCAAAGTTGCCTTGCTTTAGACTTGAACTAGCTACCTTATTTACTTATGTTAGATGTGTCATATAGGCATGCAAAAATTAAAATGCACTTAATGTGATGAGGTACAGAAAGCGAATGCATGCAACTAAAGAATCCTCTCTAGCAATTTTTTAACATGATTGGTCATGTTATAGAGGAAAAATAGGAAGTCACCATTTATTATAATTATTTATTTAATTTAATTCTTATATATTTACGCATAAAAAGTACTCCGTAACTTGATCAATTATGGTTTTTTATCATATAAGTTCATGAATTTCACGGTACTCTAAAATCAATTGGTGATAGAGAGAGGTTCCCTAACTTATAAACATACATTTATCTCTTTCATTTTCTGATATAGAAAACAATTAACCAATTAGCTCGAACGTTGACCACTTAAAATTATGCCTATTGTTGGCCTTACTAAATGTTTTTTAAGATTATTCGAATCTTTAAACCGCTTGAATATATCCCTCGATACTAAAAGTATCCCATTCGAGAGGTAGGTGTAATGGACAAACATATCCATATATACTAGGACAAGAGGCTACACATACCCAAAGTACAAGTCACTTTGAATTACACATTACCAGGTGTGAATAGACAATTGTGCCCTTGGTGGACGGTTCTAAAGAAATGTATGCAGCATGAGTTGAAGATCAGTTTTGCAAATTGTCAACAGAAAGGATGCATAGGTGGTGGTTCTTAGCCTAATTTGTAGTACTATTCCACAATAAGATTATAAATAGACCATTATGTCCTTGGAATTTATGAAATAAAGCCTGAGTTGACCAGCTTGGTCAAGGATACTTTGGTCAATTGCTATTTGTAGCGGTATAGACATTTTCCTTCTTCACAGACTCATTGCCCGAGCTCGTCATGACCTTAACACGTAGATGATCAAGATGGGTACGAGCTTGACTTGTACCTCAATGCGGTGCGTTAGCTAGGATGACTTTGGTCACTTTTACTTACGAAACCGATTTCCCGACATAAATGATCATAGGTAATTAACGACTTCAACAAGAAACAAATTGAGGTTTAGGTTAAAAACTTAGAACAATATTGCAAGTGTGTCATTATATATTTAGCAAAGTTCAGAAATGCTATAGAGAGATGATTCATTTTATGTTGAAAGTTGTGGTACTAAAGTAGTGATGGTTATTTGTTAATTAGTTGATGCATATTTTGTCCATTTTTATGACATTCTTTAAGAGTTGTCGTTAACAAGTCGAGAAGTATCTAAGTTATTACTTATGCTTATATCGATAATAGTTGTACATCAAAATAACATGCTGATCTCATTAAACACATTAGCATTTGCTATGGATGTTACACAGATTTTTTTTTTCTTTTAGCTAAAATAACAAATAGTACTCCGTATTAAAATAGGGTACCCTCATCTTCATCGAATAATGAATATTAGATCGATAATCAAACGAAGAAGTACACTCATTTATTTGATCAAAGCCTAAGAGATAAGTCAAGCTGATGAAAATCTTCTTGAACACTCTCACCTCTATAATAATGATCCATTTCTCTCCTATCAACATTTTGTCCCTGATTCATAAAGGGTGGGTGCACCCAAAGTTTAACTCCCGCGTCATGGCTTGAACCATCAGAACCAGAACCTGATGTCTGGTTCCAAAGTTTAACTCCCGCGTTCAAGAATCTACTCTTCTTGGTTAACATCCTTTCGAACTTGTGAGCATTTTGGTGTCCACCAAGTGCTTGTGAACTATAAAATTTTCTCCTACAATATTTGCATGAAAAAACTCGTTGCTCGGGGTTGCTACCTAATGAAGAAGAAGAAACAGAAGAATCATGCAAGAGGTCTAACACACAATCGCTTTCGGGTAGGTTTAAATCGAAGAAACTCATAATTATAAAGGATGAAATTTAGAGAATAAATTAAGCTTATATAAATGGTTGCTAGTTTGCTACTTTGAAGTTAAGTGGACCTCTATCGTTGAAGGCTTGTTTAGATGTGATTATGAGAATATATAATTACTCACTTACTCCTTCCTATTTATATAGGAGTATTTATATTTAAATTTATTTATGTTGAATGAGAGAAAGGTAAAGGAATGGGCAATCGAATTGTTGTCGCCTCCATTAATGACAGGACCAAGTTACATGTCGGTGTATGAAATGTTAATTGAAATCTTATATATTTAGAATTAGATTAGATGACGGATTGTTAAACAATTATTACATGATTGGTGAACATCTTCCTCGGTCGGCAATGAATTTTTTTTTTTTTTTTTTTTTTTAACGATGGAAACCCTCCTATGAACGAGCACATTGGCTCCCCATAGAAGGTAAAATCTCGGGTAATTAAGTCTCCCGAGCGTGAGACCTGCCAACTTAAATAAAATATATATTTTTATTAGACATAACGTAGTCCAGTGGCAGATCTAATAATCCAATTTACATGTGTCACTAGTTTAAAACTCATAAAATGTACACTATTCAATGGTGTCACACAAAAAAATTAACATTGTCCAGTGGTATCACTAGTTTAAAACCCAAAAAAATTCCATTGTATCGCATATTTCAGTGATAACTTGTGCTACCACTGGATATAGACTAGGTCCGCCCCTTACGTAGTGAAACAACAATATATAAAGTCTTGTTGTGTAGCGACCCGACAAAATCATCATTGACGGCGCCGTCTACTTAGGTCCCGTTACGTGGTCATAAGTCTTTAAAACAACGTTTGACCAAAAATATGTCGCATTCATTTCAAATGTAAAGATTGTTTCAAAGTTTACAAGAATATTTCAACCACAAGTTACGTTACAACGTTAAAAGTACAAATGAAACCTATGCGACACAATTTAAAGGTAGCCAAAAGACGCTCCATGTATGCATGTATACTCGACATCCAAATGCAAGTATCAAAATAATGAGCGGAAGCATGTATCACAAAACGTTCAAGGACCTGAGAAAAACATAGAAATCTGTCAACGAAAACGTTGGTGAAATCATAGGTTTAAGTAAGTAAGTAAATACAAATGAACCACAAGATTTATATCATTGAAATAATAGTAAACCATTCTAAAATTTGTTATCACGAGCACCCAATTATCAAGGCTTAACTTTACATCCATAGAACCCCATCACAATAGTGTTAGAACATACACTGTTTCTCGAAAATATATTTCATCCGAATAACGGTAGCGAACCGTCCGAATGAGGGTTTGTCAAACCCATATGGCCATACAACATAAGTTCTCGCTTACACCCGGCAAGTGTAACTAATGATAATCGAATTGAGGATTTTGTTCTAACTCGTATGTAGAATGTTTGTTTTCGTACTTGTGTTCACTTTGTAAAATGAAACGTTTATGTTTTCTCATCCCAAATGTAAGTTTAAAAGAGTAAAGGTGGGACTATGATCTCACCTTGAGTGCACGAGTAAAAAGGTACTTCACAAGTAAACGTGTGCAAGGACAATTGCTAGTCTTGACCTAAACAAGTAGGTTGTATCAATAACGGTAAACACGATGGGTCAAAGTTGTTCAATTAGTTTTATGGCTCGTTACGACTCGATTACATATAGCATGTGAATCACGTTGCCAAGTTTCATGCATGATTCAAATATAAAAGCATGTTAGGATGATTGCATAAGTATATGGTTAAGTTTAAACAAAAGTCAACTTTGGTCAAGTCAAAGTCAACGAAAAAGTCAACACGTTCGGGTCGGGTCCCGAACTATTTTTCTGAGGTTTTTAATCATATATAAGCATGTTAGAACAAGTTACATGTTAATCGGAGGTGCGTAGCATAGTTATAATTAAACGGTAAATAACCTAGTGGATCAGTCCCTGCTAGTTCATTTGGACGGCGTCCAGATGTGAAAGGCTGGACGGCGTCCAGATGGTTGGACGGCGTCCAAATCAGTATACAGATCCTGCTTGCTGAAATTACCCAAGTGCACGAACCAAAACTCAAACAATCCCAATTTATGATCCGCAAACAATCATAACATGTATCTTATATCATCGGAAAGGTGTTTTGACGAGGAAAACAACTAAACACATTTCATCAATCAATTCAACATTTTCAACAACTAAAATCGCATTAAATGCCCATCATTTATTACATTCAAGTTCATTAAATGCATTTCATGATTCGGTAATCCAATTTACACATATGATATGTCGTTTCGAAGGTAATTAAACACACATTGCAACTAAACACTTACCAACAACATTTCATAGCATTTGGTGCATCAAAAGTTCATTTTACCTCTATCAAACCCTAACTCAAAATCATAAATTCAATAATCATGTTAGTGATGTTTTCTTAATCAACCTACACATCAAAATGAAGCTAGTAACACATTTAATACATGCACTTTTAACATCTAACAACATTTAAGCAACCAAATCACAAGATCAAACACACCAAATTTCAAGTTCATGCTAGTTACACTAAAACAACAAGATCGAGCATACAAATCATATATTCATGTTAGACTTGAGCCATAGACACTAATTAACACTTTTATAAGTTAAAAACATCAAGAACAAAGAATCTAGTGATTTTAGAAAGTTACCCAAACTTGATGAAATCGGTACGGAATTGAAGAGGAAGATGCAAGGATTCCAAATATGTAATCTGTTTTGATGTTTGATTGCTAGATTGGAAATGGATGATGAATCTTTGAATTGGTGTTTGAGAGAAAAAGTTGAAGTATTGAAAGAGAGAAGGAGGTGAATGAATGGATGAGAGTTCATGGTTGACTAGTTGACCTAGTCAAGAGTTTGGTCTCTTGGCAAGTTTAGTCCCTCGACTTTAAAGGCGGGTGCGTGAATTACCTAAACGAGATATTTTAAAACGCGATTTAACGGAAGATGTTATAATCATATAACGGACTTTAAATAAATAAACGGAAAGTAAACGGAAAAAGGCGGGATGTTACATGTTGTCTCGTATATATGAAGCTAGTCACGGACGGAAAAATATATGAGTGGGGAGGGACATTGGCCTCGCAATAAAAATGAAATTTAGTCATTTCAGTTACGAGCGTTTGAGCTATTGAATCACTTAAACCGTAGCTTGTATAAGAACTTGCTAAATGTGTAATATCAATTACAAATTCATCTTTCTCATCGCTCTGACATAAAAATAAATTATAAACTAAATAAGTATCGAAAGTTTATGGTACAATGATCTTAGCTTACCATGGACAAATTTAAACTTCAATGCTTAAGGTAGCCATGCTTAGTTATTATTATTTTTATTATTATTATTTTTTTGAAACCGCAAAATTTCATGAAGAACACCCGCTAGCAAGAAGCTAGAATCGGGCTAAAAACCAACCATTACAAAGAATCTAAGAGCCAAATGTTATGACTCGGCACTTGTTTACCTCTATACGCTTAAGCTAGCCATGCTTAGTTATGAAAAAATTAGATATATTAAAAAAATTGATCCATGCAAAATACATAAATTCAAAGGCTCAAATAAGCGACAATTCGACAACCAAACTCATATATTATGTACTATCATAAATATATACAAAATACAATAAAAATAAATATAAGAAAAGTTTCTTTGGGGCCTTTAATTAAATGTTATAGTTACACTGATCGGACACTTGTCCAATGTATAATAGTTTATTATACTATATAAATATCTCATACGGTGATACGGAAGGTCACATGGAAAATGGCAGATAATGAAATGGATGTATGGATGCGTATCTTGGAGACATAAATAAAAAAGGCGTACTTCAAATTTGGGAATATTATTAAGCATTTGGTTGTAGACATGTTTGTCAGGTGTCGGATTCAGTACACACACAAGGTATGTCCAAATTGATTGATGAATCTGCAGCTTGAATAAGAAAAATAAATCTAATGGCTTAACATACATTCAAACATGTTATGTGTCGGATTTTATATATTTAAATCAACATATTCATCGCCACAAATAGCATCTCTGATTTATTAAAGATAAATACGACCAAAAAACTATAACAAATACAGATCAATAATAATGGGTGATGAAAGGGTTAAAATAAGCAGGAAGCAAAGCTTATAGAAAACACATTGTTTTACTTCTAAAGTTATCATTACACCAGAACAATTCTTCCCTGGTTTTCAATAACACATTTTTTTCACAAACCAAACAAATTATACAAGAAAAAAGTGAAAGAATAAGCATATGTATCCATATCTTCTTTGAAGAAGTTTGCTACATTGTACTTCTTACTGTACATGCAAAAAGCCAAAATACTGAAACCCCCTACAATTTACTGCGGAGTGAAGTCATTAGTGACAGTTTAAACCAATTTTTACTGTCGATTTTCATTCATCGTCATCTAACTCTACAATCTGTGCGCGTCTTTCAGCAGCTTTCTTCCTGACAAAAAAACCCCAACGCATAGCCGCCTTTATCTTCAACCACCCAACTACCGCCTTCCCAGAGCGGCTCCGGTCATCATCAAAGTCGAAATTTGGCGCCGGCGACGGCATAAACGGCGGAAACGAGAACCCATCTTCCGCCACGTTACTTGCATGACCACCGCCCATGCTAAACAGTCGAAGAAGTTGTTGCATATCGTCATTCTCAAGCATTTCGTGACTTCTCATGCGAATTTCCTCCTCTGACATAAAGTCGTTACCGACCCCTTTGTTGTTCTCGTTGTTGTGAGACCAGTCATTAAAGGGATTATTCATATTTGGTTGCTGAACAGATGAATTAGTGGGCTGAAACGATAATGATGATGAAGATTGTGGTGGACCAAGCTCTAGACTGGATCGATTATCGTACCCGTTGTTTTGTATCTGATGAGAATTTGGAATATGGGTTCGACCATTTGAAGAATAACCCATGTCGTATTGACCATGTGTATTGGTGTTCATAACTTGTGGCCCGGTTTGATACACACTATCCATATTGTCATTATAACCTGAAACCAAGTGAAATAAAGAGTATCCAACATGGTAGATTAGTATCCCAGTTAAGAGAGTAATAAATTTTAATAGAAAATGAAATTTTGGGCATATTTGTTATGGTCAATTAGTGTCCTATGTTACAAGGAAGCATGATTAACAAAAAAGGGTACGGTTTACCACCTAATAACAGGTTTGAATCAACGGAGAGAGACTCGGAGGAACCAACCACGGGCCCACGTGGTGGAATTAGCTGATTATTCGAAGATCTTTGATACTCAATCGACCCAACCGAATAATCATTCCGAGATACACCCGACGACCTCTTATTAGGTTGCTTAAAGCTCATAAGTGACTTGCCATCATACTCCACAACTTGATTCCAATTATCGTATGCTTTCTTAACCAATGTGTCCACATATACCTGCAAGAAAAAAAGCCAAATAAATTAATAATATATGTAATGTAATATGTAATATGTAATACTCCGTATGTAATATGTAATAATGTGATATAGCCGATGTAGCAAAAACCTTTTGGGAATCAGAAAGAGAATCAGCTGGTTGATATTGGTCACCAGCAATAAGACCACTTAGCTCATAGATATTGTTGAAAACAACACCAACGTTTCGGTTATCATCCGAATAATACACATAAAGCTTCCCACTCAAGACGCATGTTTTAGCATGCTCTAATAGAGCCTCCCACATCTTATTTGACATGCCACTTCCAAGAGTCTAAAAAAATAAAAAGAATTAAACAATAAAACAACACACTATAATGCAATATATAAATCTTGTATCTTGTATAATATATAATATATATATATACACTTACTGTACGTAGTTTCTGGGGATCCCTAACAACAAGACGTAAAAAATCTTCAACTGAAAAGATCCCTGCTGCATTTAGCCTCTTGTGAAATGATCCATCCTTGCCAATTTTCTCTAATCTCCATACTTCGTCATTTAAAGCAGGCGGGTAGTGTTTCTTGTACACTGTCCATATGAAGGATAATTTAAAAAAACATAAAAAATAAAAAACTTCTTGAAATTGAAATAAAACAAATTGAATTGAATTGATTTGAACTAAAACATACATTCTCCTCTATGATCTTTAACAGTGAAAGCTTCAGTCTTTGCTTCACGTACACGTACGCCCTCACAGAATCCCGACGCAACCTTCAAACCAAGCCTAAACTTTCTGCTCCTGATCCAACTCGAGTTATCAGTAAAAGTCAACTCACCTAATGTTCCAACACCTTCTTTGAGCATGACCTGTAAATCTCCAGTCAACAATGGACGTTTCCCTTCACGTTCTTTTACAACATGGCTATCGAATTCTTCTTGAGTCCAGCCATCACCGTCTTCATTGTTGAAATCACCTTCCAATACAACAACATCTAGTTTTATTGATGATTCGGGTCCTGATGTGACAACATGCCCGGTGTTAGCATCAATCAAGACAATATGAATAGCAGCACCCTGCTCCCCTTCAACTTTGCCTCCTGTGAAGAGGGGTAACGACATCCTGGATCTGAAGTGAAGTTGCAGGTTTCTGCCATCTGGTCCTTCGATACGCTTAGGTGAAGCCCTGAATAGTTAAAAGATGAAGAAATTATCTGCTTAATTTAAAGTGATACTTTGCTTAAAAATAGATTCATGTGTTATATACACAGTCCGAAATAATGTTTAGTTAGCTCTGGGATCGCTCAGTCGAATGTCCAACTCTACAAAGAAGATAAGCAGGGGAGAAAAAGGCTATTTAGAGGGAGAGAGTTGAGGCTTTGAAATTGTAAGGACATAGTAGAAATTTTCTTTTTTCAAGCACAGGTATCAGTGGATAAATACATATGTTACCCAGTAAGGGTTATAAAAACTGAAAGCAAAATCCAGTTACTCTTCTAAAATGGTGGGGGGGGGAAATGATATAATGGTTATTTTTGAATTTTTACCAGCCCAATCTGAGTGTCGATGACGCATGGCTCATTGTGCTCAACTTAGTATTTAGGGATATGCAAGTCTTGGTCATCTAATGGGATTCAGAATGTATACAGCAGTACTAACACAACATTACCACGCGATCATTGTGGCCACTACTAACTTATTTATGCAATTTTAGTCCTTAAAAAACAATCACGAACCTTTCATTAGTTAGGCGAGCTGGTCCCAGTTTTGCTAAAGCTCTTTCTACTTCCTCACTAACCTGTTCACGAAATTGGCATGTGAACTGATCAAAGGCTAAAAAAGTTACAGTATAAACTCTATGTGACTTGTAATGGGATTTGCAACATGTAAAAAATTGGAAACAGGGCCATCTTTAGTTCCCTTACTTCAAATAGTTAAAGTTATTAATCGTAGTAAAAACAGAGTATTAAAAGTAAACTTTGATACTATAATTAAAACTAGAATACAACAGCATTACATGGATAATCAGAATATATAATTTGATACAGATTTCTACTCTATTGCCTTATAGCAATAGTCCATATAAATAAACCGATGAATAAGAAAAAGTAAACTAGTAGGATGCAATAATTAGAAAGGGGAAATACATAAAGTGACATCTTACAACTCTACGAAGAATAGGTTCCAAGGATGAACAAAGCTTCTGGAGACTATCCACCTTCAAAGCTTCCACAATTACACTGCACCAATAATTTTATAGGTCAATAGTGGAATCCCTAAAATGTTTTACAACAAGACAGTTATTTAATTATCAAAACGGAAGCTCGAGATAAGCTTTTCACGAAAAGATGAACGGGCAAACAAACTTTAAGGACACTGATCCAAAGTAATTCCATTATCTTCAATATGTACACTCCAAATACAAATTAAAAAAAAAAAATATTCACATAACAAAAAATCTAATTATAAATTATAAACAGGATCTCAATCACAAAACTGCAACAAAATAAAAATAAAATAAGATAAATTTCAAAACGAATCGACTAGCACACTCAAATTATTACCTAGCTAAAGCCGGCCGTTTACGCTCCGGTTGCTGCTGCTGGTCATCTTCCACATCCAAACCTCTTTTGCCCCTCTCCCTAATCGAATTCTTCCTCTCCATATTCCTAGTCTGCATTTCTTCAAACCCTAATCACTATCTACAACCCTAAAATACACCAATTAAAAACAGAAATCGAAACCCTAAATATTATTTTATCACGTCCGAGATCCACTGTATCTAGAGAAAAACCCTAATAATAAAATAAATAATCTGGAAATTGAAATCATAAAACAGTATATTACATTTACAAATCAACAATAATTGTAGACAACTACGGAGTAATAAATAAATGAAAAATAAATTAAATAAATAAGAATGAAAGTAAAATATATACCTGGTGTGAAATTGAAGTCTAATGAAATTCTCTAACTGAAACACAGTGAATACTACGGGTCGTCTATGACGACTAGCGAGTGTCGTAAGCTGCTAAAGGTTTTGGTTTTATTTACATCTTGTTTCGGATTTGGATTTGTTTTAACCGTTGGATCCGATGAGATGATCCGTACAATGCCACGTCAGATTTGGTTGCTAGACTCCAAAGTTCGGGTTGAGTTGCATCTCACGGACCTTTTCCTCTTTGGTTACATCATTCGTAACGGTCGGTGGCGTGAGTTGTTTTTTTGTACTTTTTTAATAACTAGGATGTGTGAGTTGTTTTTGTGAAGTAGTGGTTGTGTGGGTTTTTGGTGTGGGTTGAGAGTATTGTGATGATGTGTTAAAATATAATTGGGTTAAGTATTAAAAAGGGGTATAAAATAATATTTTAAATTAATAAAAAATTAAAATAATTGAACCACGGGTGTGGGTTGCTTCGTTGCAGAGCCACGGCCAAGCCCACTTTTACCATTGGCCACGCCTTGATACTTCAAGTGGGGTGGCGTTTCTCCTTGCCACATCATCCCCACGGCGTCACCAAGATACCGTTACAAGTCGTCTTATAAAAAAAATTATATGAACCTATTACGGATTGTTACTTTTTTACAGTAATGTTTATAAAATTTAACCTTTTTTTTTTTTTGAAAGGCAAGAAATTTATATATAAAAAACTAGCGAGAAGCTAGATAATACACGAAATAACACAAGGAACACGACCCAAAAACCTACACTACACGAAACCAACTCCAAAAACACAAGAGACCACGATGACAACACCCACGATATAGCACAACGAGCTACGAAACAAAACAAGACCTACAAAACTACATCGAGCCTTGATAGCCAAACAAAACCTATGAGCCACGAAACATAATTACGCCATTGTCAGCATTTTCCAAACTTGCGATCACCCTTTTAATTATAGCCTGCTCGAACCATCTACATTGATCATGATCATTTTTTCTTTTCTTACGCTTTTTGTCCATGATGTAGTTATATAGGTGGTGTTTAAATATTAATAATTTTTTTCTTTTACAACGAAAGGGGGTTGAAGACTTTAAATTAACATCGTTAAATGCTCTTCTCGAATTGTTACACAAAAGAATCATTTTTTACTTTTGGGACATCACTATTATGATTCGAAGAGTCCCTTTAGTCCCCAAATAACTCCACCTTGGGTACAGGGCCTGATAATTTAGAAGTCCCAGCAGAATCATTTTTGGAGCCACGTTCAATGCCAACATCACGCGCCTCCTTTTTAGAACCAACCTCAACATCGAAAATACCATGCACTTTATTTCCACTCGAAACCCCACTAGAATTTATGCCATGCGACGTTTGAATTTCCTCGACCTTATCACCGGTGACAGAATCCATCGCCGGAAAATCATCCGAAGAACCATAGTTCTAGTCACAATCCTCACCATTGATTATCTCCTGAATTATGACCTCATTAGAACTTTCATTACTATGAACTTCGGTTAATGGAGAATTTCCATTTATACTACTATCTGACATTTTATTAAAAGGCTCATTAGAAGCATCAGAGTGACCCTCATGACCAAAAGAGTGATTTCACATCTTCAAACATGGGTTCATGTTCACAGAACACAGTACCCCCAACGATGGCTCCTTAGAATTCATATTTGAATATTTGCTAGCTTCATTAATTACTTCGGGGACTTCAATCAAGGTCTAAGACATTCGATTTTTATTGAAGTTAAACACGAAGTTATGGTTACTTACCGATTCAGGGAGATTAAAAACAAGAAGCATATCACCAACCTTAATTTCAATGGGGGTGGTAGTTCCGCAAGCTTCACGTGAATTGCAAGCCTTATGAATCCCATCTGGAATTTGACACCCATAATTTATTAGGATTAGATTATCCCCTGTAACGACATTGAAAAAAGAGCCACCACCCCACTTTGGTAACATTGGAGAGACGAAACTCGAGTTTGAACAACTCTGGGGGACATCTCTCTTAACGCTTTTCTGATTATCCACATCAAGACTAGATCGGACGTTGCTAACCTTTTTCCTCTCCAAGGCTTTATAGACACGAATCCCCCTTCCTTTTACTTGAATGGAGTTCAGGATTTTAGCGAAAGAATCGACGTCACGAATACTATCAAATCTAACGAAACCAAACCGTTGACCGCTCCATAATCTTTTCCTAGCTAGATACACGTCTTTAACTACACCATATTGATCGAATAATGTCCAACAATCATTACGAATCCAATTATCTGGAAAGTTGAAAAACAAAAACGAAGTTACACGAATACCACACGAATCGATATTACAGTGTCCATCCTTCCTCGACGTAAAAAATCCTCCCTCGCACTCCCTATTAACCATGATGTAAAAGAGATCACCTCACATCATCGAGCATTTAGGAGAGACGAAGGCTTAGGAAAAAAAATGATGGAAATTTTAATTACTCGTATTTTACATTGCACTTTGAAAGTGAAGAAGACAAATACATTTTGCCACCAAGGATGAAGAGAAATATCTCACAAATCGCTTTTTTCTTATAAAATTTAACTTTTATTTTATATGGAAATGATAAAATGCATTAAAAAATGTACAATTCAATAACCTTCATTGACAAAAGTTAGAATTTTAGATCACCGGTGGCACAAAATAATAGAAAGATAAATGGAGTGCACCTTGCTAAGTGGTATATTAAGATTTCATAACGTCTTGCTTTCGAACCTCATTAGGGGTTTTCTCAGTTGGCTGCGTTACTTTTTGTGTGGGTGTGACGATCGCTCCAAATCCATATGGACAATACGCCATTCGTTGATTTCATTGCGAGGTATTTGACCTCTATATGATACGTTTTGTAAACATTGCATTCTTTTGAAAAGGCACACCATAAATGAATATTTAAATCAAAGGTTTTCGACATCTGATGATTTCTACATATAGACAATCACCGTAAATAATAGTTTACAATAGTACTTTCGTTGACAATGCAGTCAAAATAAGATACATGGTGATGATTTGGTAAATGCAACGTTTCCTTGAAAAGTATGTCATGTAAGACTCCATGCACATAGCTTATCTAACATATAAGCAACAGCGGAAGACTTCTAGTAAACCTGAGAATAAACATGCTAATAAGTGTCAACACAAAGGTTGGTGAGTTCATAGTTTTATTGTTTCGTATAATCTGTATGTAAATGTGAATCACAAGTTTTCAGTTGTTTCATCCAGAAACGTTTATCAAAATATTCTACGAAATTGAGCACCCTGGTAACTAAACTTAACGTATATATATTTTATACCCTTTGTATAATCATCTTAATAATACACGCAAACCAACGTGTACGCTTCTCAAATAGCATACGTCCGTTAAAAGGCTAGCGCTCTAGCTCGGATGGGGATATCAAGCCCTATGGATCCATATACTACTACTCGCGCCCACCAGTTCTTATAACTGGCAGTTACTAGTTACCAAAGCTAAGGGATTTTCGGTTCAAACTCAGTGTAGAATTTAGTATGTACTTGTATCCATTGTTTTTAAAATAAAGTGCATGTATTCTCAGCTCAAAAATATAGATTGCAAAAGCAATTAAAAAGGGAGCATATGAAACTCACCTTAGCAGCACATAAAGTTGTTCATCGTAATGTGACCGAAACTCGGATTACCAAATAATCGTAGATCTCAACCTAGAGAACATATGTTGGTCAATAAATGTCTATCAAGCTAGGTCAGGTTATAGTGTATCACAATCCTAATGCTCTATATCGACATACAAAAGTTATCCAATGTTGTTTCAAAAAGTCAATTTTGACAATAGTTTAACAAAACGAGACGTACCTTATATAAGAATTCATTTACTCGGTTGGTAATATCCAAAAATCCATTTTATCAATCTTATAAACAAGTTGTTTAAATCTTAATTGCAGATTCAAAAGCAATTTCAATTAACGTCAATCATAATTCAGTTGATCATATCTTTTAATACGTTCATCGAAACTATTCGGTATCTAAATGAAAAGTTATTGATTTTTCGCCAGCTTTCCAAAAACATGTATATCATATACCTTTTACCAGTAATATATGTATTTAATTCGTGATTCATTATAAACTGTTTAACGACGAAATTTAGCATACAAGCATGTATAAATATATATACTCGAGCACTAGACATGGATACACAATTAATATATAAAAGATAAGATATGAATACTCACGTATCAATATTGTGATTCAATATTGCAGGAAAGTACGTAGACGCAACAGAGATGATAAACACTAGGTTTGATTTGCAAACAATACTCATGAACATTACCCATAACCTCCATAGCTATAACCCATAGTTTTCTTAACTCTATCCCGCTCAAAAACCCATTTTGAAAGTGACATGCTCATGACCTCGTCGTAGTATTTTATGTATAATACTAATTAATAATATTACTACTAATAATATTAAGATTAATAATAATATTAATAATAATAATAATAATAATAATAATAATAATAATAATAATAATAATAATAATAATAATAATAATAATAATAATAATAAATATAATTGAGAGACAGAGAGATTTGAGAAGAAAAAAAATATATATAAATTCGAACAAAACTGCGAGCTTTATAGACCTGGCCTGATTTCCACTGCCATGCGATCGCATGGCTGGGCAGTGTAATTCCCATGCGATCGCATGGGAAACTTTTCCAGCTCACAATGTTTTGGTAACTAGCTCGTCGACATATTTTTATAATATATATAATATATAATTTAAATTAATTAATTATATATTATATTTTATTCTCGTGCATAGTTGATTTGTAATTTTTATTTCGATAAGTCGTACGTCGTCACTCGACTTATGTCCCAGTTCCGGTTTTTCGAATGTCCCTTCGTACGCTGAGAAAACTTGTACATTACATTTTGGGACACGTACCTTAGTCAAAATATAGCCTTAAATTATCCCTAAATTATATCACTCAAAATATAACTTATACATTTGAGTGTTTTGGTCATTTACTTCTATAAATCATCGTCTCGCTATTTGTTAAAATACATTTTAAAATAGTGTTTACTGTAGCAAATAGTGATTTTCGAAAACACTGTAGCATTTTGGGTACTGTAGCAATTTGAAAATACTGTAGCAAATTAGTGTTTTACTGGTTCATCTTAAACGCTTTAGTTAACTTATCTGAATATCAATCGAATCAATAAACGAATGTTACTATCGTTTACTAAATAACTTGAAATTATATATATGTATATATCTTTTTAATATACATAAATCAGTTTTTAAATACACATTGGAAGTTATTTATAAATAAATTTTAAAAATAAATATTTCAACTTATCATATATATTCAAATAGATATCTAAACCAATAAGTTTAATGTACGGTATCAAACAATTAATACATTGTTACCTTTTCAAGTTATAGTATATATGTATCTATTTACATATAATTGTTCCCAGGTAATCTGGCTGATCTGTTCCTTGGGTAAATATGCAGTAATAGAATCCCACCATTCCATTGCTTCACCCTTGAGAAGTCTACTTGCAAACAGTACCATAGATTCAGGCTCACAGAAACATGCATCCAACGCTCGTTCTACTTCTCTTAACCAATTGAGTGTCGCTGTAGGGTTTGTGTGACCATGATATTCTGGAGGTTTGCAATCAATAAACTGTTTATAGGTACACTTCTTTTTCGTCTCGGGAACTTGAAATGGGTATATCATTTGATTTGGAAATGCCTGGTTAAACGGGAATTGCATTTGGAGATTTTGGTAAGTATTTTGTGGAAACTGGGATTGGGTACTGCCACCGGCTCGGGTATAAAGGTTTGACGGAAAAGTTGTGTTTAACGCGGTGGTAGGGTTCCATTGCGCCCGTTCTTGTTCCAATTCTTTGATTTTCTCCTGAGCTTCTAGTAACCGACTTTGAAGTTCTATTACTTCTTGAGAAGTTTCTTCTTCTGAAGACACATGTCCATCTTCGTGTAACACCGGCCATTTTTTTTTAAACACACAGCGGAAGACTTTATTTACAAACACTATATATGTCACGTCATTACATTAATCCGTGTAATTACATTTAAGTTTACACAACGGTGTTACGTTATTACAAAACATTATTTATACAAAAGTCCACATCAGAGTTGGGTTGTCAAATATGTCTTCTGCATCAACACCCATCCCGACTAGCAGTACCTAAACCTGCAAGGGGAGAATATGTGGGGGAATTAGCGCACCGCTAAGTGAATGGAATCTATCTAACAGATATAGCTTAAGCCACACACAAGCTATATACAAACAACAATACATACTAACCACCAACTAGCATACGATAAGACAATACGAGGATCGGCGGCTTGTACGAGCACACGACTCCCAGCTGATCGGGCCTGAGTCTACCGATAGTCCCTGCTACTCAATTAACAGTATAGTTATCCAGATGCAGGGGATGCATCGTTCACACTATACTCCACAATCAGTAGCCTATGGACCCAACCTCCCCTAGGCACGGTTGACCTCATACGGACTCTAACCTCTCCTAGGCACGGTCTCGAGTCCCCAGTCTCCCTAGGCCCGACTGGTGCCATTCACACAGTGTACACATAATTCACATACAACATCAGGCAAACGATATTATTCTATCATGGCAATTCCTACACTATGCATGGTAAAAGAGTCAACCACAGTAGCATGATATGCTACTTAAACTCTATCCGTAGATAGACCCACTCACCAATTACCAGCAACTGCTCAGTTATTATTTCTGAGCTTCCTCCTTGTCCTTATCTCCTGAGAACAGCAAAAACCAAGTTAGAATAGTGTTCCCATCAAGATTAGACACACTGACAGCGAATTATAGCAAATTAGTGAAAATTTGCGTCCGCTAAAATTTTCATGCTTAACACTTATGCACTTTCAAAGCACTTTCAAAATTTACATCATGAACACTAAAATACAAACGGGCAGCATAACGGCTAGAATTCCACACTTAGTAAGAATTTCACTGCCTAAGACCATCGGTCGATGGTCCCATCCATCGGCCGATCGTCAACACACCATCGGTCGATGGTCACACCCAATCGGCCGATCGTCAAAATTTCATCAGCTGGTCAGAAGTCATACACCATCGGTCGATGGTCCTGTCCACCGGCCGATCGTCCCTCACCATCGGTCGATGGTCAACTACCATCGGCCGAAGGTAGTTCATCAGCTGCAATAGCAGCAAAGTGACGGGTTTCAACCCAAAATCACCAAATCTCGACCTATGACTCGTTTAAGACCCCAAAACCGAACACATCTTTTACACTAAACATTTAGAGACATAAACCCACAACTTTTATGCTCAAACAACATCAATTTAAGTACTTTTGACTCAAAAATCACTTTTAACAAAACTCACCTTCAAACTCAATTTACACACTGATTTGGACATGAAATTTGACAAATCTTACCTTGATAAACTCACAACAACACAAAGAATCAGTTTCTTGACTCAATTTAAGAACCAAATCGAGAGTAAGTGATTAGGGTTTTTGAAGAGGTGAAACTTAGGTACGGGAGTGATGAAGTGAATTTTCTGGAAACATCAAAAATGAGCTGGTCAAGGCTTTTATATTTGTGTTAAAACACAATACCCCATCACACACGGGTACTTACCAGTTATCTGAAATCTTTCGCTCACGATTAGGTAACCCCAACGAGGTCCAATTAAAATAAACAAACATGTTCTGGGACCCTTGTCACAAGCTGGTCACAACACAATTATAATAAAACACTAATAAAATAATTAAAATAAAAGCACTTAAGACTTAGAACAAACCCTAAGGGCAAAATAGTCCACTTACAACTAGCCCGGGTTTCGGTCTGTTACAAATCCACCCCCCTTAAGGAGATTCCGTCCTCGGAATCTGGTCTTGGTCAAACAAATGAGGGTAGCGGTTTCTCATCAACTCTTCCGTTTCCCACGTAAGATTAGAACCCAAACTGTGTTTCCACTCAATCAACACCATCGGTATCTCTTTATATCTCAACTTAGTCACCTTTCGGTCAACTACACGGACCGGCTCTTCCACCAATTTCTTATTCAAATCGACCCTTAAATCTTCTAAAGGAAGAAGTTGCGTTTCATCATCGACTTTACACTTACGAAGATAACACACGTTAAATGTATTATGAATACCGGCTAACTCTGGCGGAAGATCTAACACCACAGTCTGATCATTCAACACTTCACTGATCTGGAAAGGACCAATAAATCTCGGTGCTAACTTACCATGTTTACCGAATCTGATAACCCCTTTCCACGACGAAACTTTCAGATACACTCGTTCACCCACATTAAAGGTTACCGGACGTCTACGCGGATCAGCATACATTTTCTGCCTATCTCTAGCGGCTTTCAACTTTTCTCTCGCAATTGCAACTTTTTCGGCTGTCATTTGAACAATTTTAGGACCTGCAAACTGCTTCTCCCCGGCTTCTAACCAACAAGTCGGAGTTCTGCAACGACGACCGTACAACATTTCATAGGGCGGCATTCCTATACTCGAATGATATGAATTATTATACGCGAATTCGACCAACGGTAAATGTGTATCCCACGAACCACCGTATTCTAACACACAAGCCCTTAACATATCCTCCAAAGTCTGTATCGTTCTTTCACTCTGACCATCTGTCTGAGGATGATAAGCTGTACTTAAATTCACACGTGTACCCAAATTTTGTTGAAGACTGTTCCAAAAATTCGACACAAATCTGGAATCTCTGTCTGAAACGATCGATAACGGCACACCATGTCGACTAACTATTTCTTTCACATACAAATCGGCTAACTCACTTAACGAAGCTGTCTCACGAGTAGCAAGAAAATGAGCACTTTTAGTTAGACGATCCACTATTACCCAAATCATATCATGTCGTTTCTGAGTTCGAGGTAATTTGGTCACAAAATCCATCGTTATATGTTCCCATTTCCACTCTGGAATCTGTAACTGACGTAGCGAACCATAAGGTTTCTGATGTTCTGCCTTCACTTGAGCACAAATATGGCACTTTTCGACATATCGAGCGATATCTGTTTTCATTGTCGGCCACCAATACACTGCTTTCAAATCATGATACATCTTATTACTACCCGGATGTACTGTCAATCTGGATTTGTGAGCTTCCGTCATGATTAAATCCCTCAAATCTCCAAGCTTAGGCACCCAAACACGATTGTTTAAGGTCTTTAGTCCACGTGAGTCATCAATTAAGTCCACTTTTTGTTTGGTCATTTGTTCAGATTTAATATGTTCGTCCTCTAAAGCACCGGCCTGAATGGTTTTTAAGCTGTTAATCAAATCTGAAGTTATATTCAAACTAAGAAATTTCACATTTTCACTTGACTTTTTACGACTTAGCGCATCTGCAACAACATTTGCCTTACCCGGATGGTATTTAATTTCACAGTCGTAATCTTTGATCAACTCTTGCCATCGTCTCTGACGCATATTCAATTCTTTCTGTGAGAAGATATACTGTAAACTCTTGTGATCTGTACATATAACACAATGGGTTCCATACAAATAGTGTCTCCACAGTTTCAAAGCAAACACCATTGCAGCCATTTCAAGATCATGCACTGGATAATTCTTCTCATGAACTTTCAACTGTCGCGAGGCATAGGCGATTACTTTATCTCTTTGCATTAATACACAACCCAACCCGGCATAGGATGCATCACAGTATACCACGAAGTCGTCTGAACCTTCTGGTAAAGCTAACACTGGTGCCTGACACAGTAGCTGTTTCAAAATCTGAAAAGCCTTTTCCTGTTCATCAGTCCATCGAAAGGCTACATCTTTACGAGTCAACTTAGTCAACGGACCCGCTAATTTAGAAAAATCTTTGATAAACCTGCGATAATACCCAGCCAATCCCAGAAAACTCTTAATCTCAGTCGGAGTCTTCGAAGAATTCCAATTCATTACCGCTTCTATCTTTGTCGGATCAACTTTTATACCCTCGGTACAAATCACATGACCCAAAAACTGCACTTCACGTAACCAAAATTCACACTTTGAAAATTTTGCAAATAGTTGCTCACGTTTCAACAAGTTCAAAACCAACCTCAGATGTTCAGCATGTTCACTCTCTGTTTTCGAATACACCAATATGTCATCAATAAACACAATCACAAACTTATCTAAGAATGGACGACACACTCTATTCATTAGATCCATGAAGACTGCTGGCGCATTCGTCAACCCAAAAGGCATGACAAGAAATTCATAATGACCATACCTTGTTCTGAACGCTGTTTTCGGTATATCTGATTCAGCAACACGAACCTGATGATATCTGGATCGTAAGTCTATCTTAGAAAAGAATGAAGCACCCTGTAACTGATCGAACAAATCATCTATCCGAGGTAACGGATACTTATTCTTCACTGTTCTTTTGTTCAATTCACGATAATCAATACACATACGCATTGACCCATCTTTCTTTTTAACAAACAATACTGGAGCACCCCACGGTGAAGAACTCGGTCGGATAAACCCACGATCTAATAGTTCTTGAATCTGTGACATCATTTCACGGATTTCAGATGGCGCTAATCGGTATGGAGCTTTTGCAACTGGAGTTGTTCCAGGAACCAATTCAATCTTATATTCAACTTCCCTTACCGGCGGCAGACCTGGTAACTCATCTGGGAACACTTCGGGAAATTCTGATACTATCGGAATATCGGCCACTGTTTTCTTTTCTTTCTTCGCATCAATCACATACGCAAGAAATGAATCACAACCCTTTTCCATCGACTTTTTCGCTTTCATCATGGTTATCAACGGAAAATTATACCCTCCCGGCTCCCCTCGGGCCACAACACGGGTTCCATCGGTCGAACGAAAGGTAATCATTTTCCTATCACACTTAATATTAGCCCTAAGCGAGCTCAACCAATCCATTCCTAGTACTACATCAAAGCTAGGAATAGGTAACACTAAACAAGTCACCGGGAACGACTTCCCTTCGATCTCTATACAAACCCCAGTCACATAGGTTGTGACGGGTGTGGTCTTACCATCAGCTACTTCTACACTAACCGGCTTGGGTAACACAGTAGCTGGTAAATTCAACTTAGCACAGAAATCTAGGGACATAAAACACCTATTGGCACCACAATCAAACAATACGCGAGCAGGTATTGAGTTGATTAGAAACATACCGGTGATTACTTCGTCGGTTGCCACAGCATTTTCCACCGACATCTGAAAAGCTCTAGCCTCTGCTGTTGGAGGGTTCTTCCTCTTCTGCCCACTCGAGGCAGTTGACCCTCCAGCTGATGCTGAACGCGCCCCTGACCCTGACCCTGCCCCGGAACTACCACTCTTCGACGGACAACTAATTGCACGATGCCCTGGTTTGTGACAACTCCAACATACTGTAGTGACCCGAACTTTTCCATGTTTATATATATTAATTGAGATTGATATTTACATGATTAAATGTTTCCAACATGTTAAGCAATTAAACTTGTTAAGACTTGATTAATTGAAATATGTTTCATATAGACAATTGACCACCCAAGTTGACCGGCGATTCACGAACGTTAAAACTTGTAAAAATGACATGACGATATATATATGGATATACATATGGTTAACATGAGATTATGATAAGTAAGTATCTCCATAAGTATATTAACAATGAGTTACATACATATAAACAAGACTACTAACTTAAGGATTTCGAAACGAGACATATATGTAACGATTATCGTTGTAACGACATTTAAATGAATATATATCATATTAAGATATATTAATATATCATAATATCATGATAATATAATAATTTAAAATCTCATTTGATATTATAAACATTGGGTTAACAACATTTAACAAGATCGTTAACCTAAAGGTTTCAAAACAACACTTACATGTAACGACTAACGATGACTTAACGACTCAGTTAAAATGTATATACATGTAGTGTTTTAATATGTATTTATACACTTTTGAAAGACTTCAATACACTTATCAAAATACTTCTACTTAACAAAAATGCTTACAATTACATCCTCGTTCAGTTTCATCAACAATTCTACTCGTATGCACCCGTATTCGTACTCGTACAATACACAGGTTTTAGATGTATGTACTATTGGTATATACACTCTAATGATCAGCTCTTAGCAGCCCATGTGAGTCACCTAACACATGTGGGAACCATCATTTGGCAACTAGCATGAAATATCTCATAAAATTACAAAAATATGAGTAATCATTCATGACTTATTTACATGAAAACAAAATTACATATCCTTTATATCTAATCCATACACCAACGACCAAAAACACCTACAAACACTTTCATTCTTCAATTTTCTTCATCTAATTGATCTCTCTCAAGTTCTATCTTCAAGTTCTAAGTGTTCTTCATAAATTCCAAAAGTTCTAGTTTCATAAAATCAAGAATACTTTCAAGTTTGCTAGCTCACTTCCAATCTTGTAAGGTGATCATCCAACCTCAAGAAATCTTTGTTTCTTACAGTAGGTTATCATTCTAATACAAGGTAATAATCATATTCAAACTTTGGTTCAATTTCTATAACTATAACAATCTTATTTCAAGTGATGATCTTACTTGAACTTGTTTTCGTGTCATGATTCTGCTTCAAGAACTTTGAGCCATCCAAGGATCCATTGAAGCTAGATCCATTTTTCTCTTTTCCAGTAGGTTTATCCAAAGAACTTAAGGTAGTAATGATGTTCATAACATCATTCGATTCATACATATAAAGCTATCTTATTCGAAGGTTTAAACTTGTAATCACTAGAACATAGTTTAGTTAATTCTAAACTTGTTCGCAAACAAAAGTTAATCCTTCTAACTTGACTTTTAAAATCAACTAAACACATGTTCTATATCTATATGATATGCTAACTTAATGATTTAAAACCTGGAAACACGAAAAACACCGTAAAACCGGATTTACGCCGTCGTAGTAACACCGCGGGCTGTTTTGGGTTAGTTAATTAAAAACTATGATAAACTTTGATTTAAAAGTTGTTATTCTGAGAAAATGATTTTTATTATGAACATGAAACTATATCCAAAAATTATGGTTAAACTCAAAGTGGAAGTATGTTTTCTAAAATGGTCATCTAGACGTCGTTCTTTCGACTGAAATGACTACCTTTACAAAAACGACTTGTAACTTATTTTTCCGACTAGAAACCTATACTTTTTTTGTTTAGATTCATAAAATAGAGTTCAATATGAAACCATAGCAATTTGATTCACTCAAAACGGATTTAAAATGAAGAAGTTATGGGTAAAACAAGATTGGATAATTTTTCTCATTTTAGCTACGTGAAAATTGGTAACAAATCTATTCCAACCATAACTTAATCAACTTGTATTATATATTATGTAATCTTGAGATACCATAGACACGTATACAATGTTTCGACCTATCATGTCGACACATCTATATATATTTCGGAACAACCATAGACACTCTATATGTGAATGTTGGAGTTAGCTATACAGGGTTGAGGTTGATTCCAAAATATATATAGTTTGAGTTGTGATCAATACTGAGATACGTATACACTGGGTCGTGGATTGATTCAAGATAATATTTATCGATTTATTTCTGTACATCTAACTGTGGACAACTAGTTGTAGGTTACTAACGAGGACAGCTGACTTAATAAACTTAAAACATCAAAATATATTAAAAGTGTTGTAAATATATTTTGAACATACTTTGATATATATGTATATATTGTTATAGGTTCGTGAATCAACCAGTGGCCAAGTCTTACTTCCCGACGAAGTAAAAATCTGTGAAAGTGAGTTATAGTCCCACTTTTAAAATCTAATATTTTTGGGATGAGAATACATGCAAGTTTTATAAATGATTTACAAAATAGACACAAGTACGTGAAACTACATTCTATGGTTGAATTATCGAAATCGAATATGCCCCTTTTTATTAAGTCTGGTAATCTAAGAATTAGGGAACAGACACCCTAATTGACGCGAATCCTAAAGATAGATCTATTGGGTCTAACAAACCCCATCCAAAGTACCGGATGCTTTAGTACTTCGAAATTTATATCATATCCGAAGGGTGTCCCGGAATGATGGGGATATTCTTATATATGCATCTTGTTATTGTCGGTTACCAGGTGTTCACCATATGAATGATTTTTATCTCTATGTATGGGATGTGTATTGAAATATGAAATCTTGTGGTCTATTGTTACGATTTGATATATATAGGTTAAACCTATAACTCACCAACATTTTTGTTGACGTTTTAAGCATGTTTATTCTCAGGTGATTATTAAGAGCTTCCGCTGTCGCATACTTAAATAAGGACAAGATTTGGAGTCCATGCTTGTATGATATTGTGTAAAAACTGCATTCAAGAAACTTATTTTGTTGTAACATATTTGTATTGTAAACCATTATGTAATGGTCGTGTGTAAACAGGATATTTTAGATTATCATTATTTGATAATCTACGTAAAGCTTTTTAAACCTTTATTGATGAAATAATGGTTATGGTTTGTTTAAAAATGAATGCAGTCTTTGAAAAACGTCTCATATAGAGGTCAAAACCTCGCAACGAAATCAATTAATATGGAACGTTTTTAATCAATAAGAACGGGACATTTCAGTTGGTATCAGAGCGTTGGTCTTAGAGAACCAGAATTTTGCATTAGTGTGTCTTATCGAGTTTGTTAGGATGCATTAGTGAGTCTGGACTCCGACCGTGTTTACTTGAAAAATGATTGCTTAACATTTTTGTTGGAAACTATATATTTTTAACATATGAATATTATGTGATATATTAATCTCTTAACGTGTTTGATATTATGTGATAGATGTCTACCTCTAGAACAAGTCCCATTGACTCACCTAATAATAATGAAGAGTCAAATGTAAATTGGAATGATTTGTGGACTGATTCACAAGTTCCCGAAGAGGAACCGGAAGAAGAGTCGGAACCGGAAGAAGAATCGGAACCGGAAGAAGAATCGGAACCGGATGAAGAAATAGAACCGGTGGGGGAAATAATAAAACGGTTAAGTAAAAGAAAATCCTCAACCAACCGACCAAAGTTAATTATGGTCAATGGTGTTTCCGCCAAGGAAGCAAAATATTGGGAGGATTACCAATTCTCCGATGAATCGGATTCCGACGAGAATTCCGATGATGTTATAGAAATTACCCCAACTGAATTTAAAAAGGCAAAAGAAAATAATAAGGGAAAGGGCATAAAAATAGAGAAATCTAATTCCAACCCCGATGAACTTTATATGTATCGTCAACCCCCGAAGTCCTTAAGTTGTAACAATGACCCGGGAACCTCTAAACCACCAGGTTTTTCTAAACCAATGTGGACAACGACGGCTCGTATTAGGGGAACATCATATATCCCTAGAAACTTGGCAAAACGAACCAAAACCGAAGAAGAAGAAACGAGCGAGTCGGAATAAGATAGTTGTATTCGTGTGGTGTAATATATGGAATATAGTGTTCTTATGCTTTATGATATATGTAAAAATTGCTTGTATTAATAAGTATTTTTTTTATGAATCTAACTCTTGTCTATTTTACAGTTTAAAAACACAAAATGGATAGACAACCCAATATTTTAAGAGACCTACCCGGAGACATGATTGATGAAATCTTGTCTAGAGTCGGCCAGAATTCTTCGGCACAACTATTTAAGGCGAGATCAGTTTGTAAGACATTCGAAGAACGTTCCAAGAATGTCTTGGTTTATAAGAGACTTTCGTTTGAAAGATGGGGGATATCACATTGGGAAACCCATAAGTTACGATGTGTTTACTTTGACGCATATATTGCGGGGAACCCAAATGCTATTTTACGCAACGGGTTAAGAAATTATTTTGACTCAATATATCCGAATATTGGACTTCGTGATTTAGAAAAAGCGGCTAACATGCAACATAAAGAAGCATGTTATGCTTACGGATTAGTAATGTTCGCTTCTCACCAAAGTGAGAACAAGAACATCGGGCTACAACTATTAAACAAAACGTTTCCACAAGTGACGGAGTCGGTAATTGGGGAAATGGCACCGACTACTCGACACACTGTGAATATGAATGAAGAGGAATTCCGTAATTTTCTAGCTTCAAACATAGCCGCAGTACAGGCTGCGCTACATACCAACAATAACCTTGGATCTAGCAGTACAGGAAATCGTGTAGGATGCACCTACAAAGAATTCACTGCCTGCAAACCTTTGGAATTTGATGGAACCGAAGGACCGATCGGATTGAAACGGTGGACCGAGAAGGTTGAATCGGTGTTTGCCATAAGTAAGTGTACTGAAGAGGACAAAGTGAAGTACGCTACGCATACCTTCACAGGTTCTGCGTTAACATGGTGGAATACCTATCTAGAGCAAGTGGGACAAGATGATGCGTACGCACTACCGTGGTCAGCATTCAAGCACTTGATGAACGAGAAGTACCGTCCCAGAACCGAGGTCAATAAGCTCAAGACAGAACTTAGAGGGTTACGAACCCAAGGATTTGATATTACCACGTACGAAAGACGATTCACAGAATTGTGCCTATTGTGTCCGGGAGCATTCGAAGATGAGGAAGAGAAGATCGACGCGTTTGTGAAAGGATTACCGGAAAGAATCCAAGAAGATATAAGTTCACACGAGCCCGCCTCCATACAACAGGCATGTAGAATGGCTCACAAACTCGTGAACCAAATTGAAGAAAGAATTAAAGAACAGACTGCTGAAGAGGCCAATGTGAAGCAAGTCAAAAGAAAGTGGGAGGAAAACGGTGATAAGAATCACCAATACAACAACAGCAATTACAACAATAATCGCAACAATTATCCCAACAATCGCAACATCAATCGCAACTACAACAAACGGCCCAACAACAACAACAACAGCAACTACAACAATCATCCCAACAACAATAATAACCGCAACAACAACAACAATCAGAAGCAGCTATGCCAAAGGTGTGAAAAGAATCACTCGGGGTTCTGCACCAAATTTTGCAACAAGTGTAAAAGAAATGGTCATAGCGCGGCGAAGTGTGAGGTCTACGGACCAGGGGTTAATAGAACGAAAGGAACAAATGGTGTCGGAACGAGTAATGGCGGAGCAAGTAGTGTCGGAGCAAGTTATGCCAATGTAGTTTGTTATAAATGTGGAAAACCAGGCCACATTATTAGAAATTGCCCGAACCAGGAGAACACGAATGGACAAGGCCGTGGAATAGTTTTCAATATTAATGCGGTAGAGGCACAGGAAGACCCGGAGCTTGTTACGGGTACGTTTCTTATTGACAATAAATCTGCTTACGTTTTATTTGATTCGGGTACGGATAGAAGCTATATGAGTAGAGATTTTTGTGCTAAATTAAGTTGTCCATTGACGCCTTTGGATAGTAAATTTTTACTCGAATTAGCAAATGGTAAATTAATTTCAGCAGATAATATATGTCGGAATCGAGAAATTAAACTGGTTAGCGAAACATTTAAGATTGATTTGATACCAGTAGATTTAGGGAGTTTTGATGTGATAATCGGTATGGACTGGTTGAAAGAAGTGAAAGCGGAGATCGTTTGTTACAAAAATGCAATTCGCATTATACGAGAAAAAGGAAAACCCTTAATGGTGTACGGAGAAAAGGGCAACACGAAGCTACATCTTATTAGTAATTTGAAGGCACAAAAACTAATAAGAAAAGGTTGCTATGCTGTTCTAGCACACGTCGAGAAAGTACAAACTGAAGAAAAGAGCATCAATGATGTTCCCATTGCAAAAGAATTTCCCGATGTATTTCCGAAAGAATTACCGGGATTACCCCCACATCGATCCGTTGAATTTCAAATAGATCTTGTACCAGGAGCTGCACCAATAGCTCGTGCTCCTTACAGACTCGCACCCAGCGAGATGAAAGAACTGCAAAGCCAATTACAAGAACTTTTAGAGCGTGGTTTCATTCGACCAAGCACATCACCGTGGGGAACTCCTGTTTTGTTTGTCAAGAAGAAAGATGGTACATTCAGGTTGTGTATCGACTACCGAGAGTTGAACAAACTTACCATCAAGAACCGCTACCCACTACCGAGAATCGACGACTTATTTGATCAACTACAAGGCTCGTCTGTTTATTCAAAGATTGACTTACGTTCCGGGTATCATCAAATGCGGGTGAAAGAAGATGATATTCCAAAGACTGCTTTCAGAACACATTACGGTCATTACGAGTTTATGGTCATGCCGTTTGGTTTAACTAATGCACCAGCTTTGTTCATGGACCTTATGAACCGAGTGTGTGGACCATACCTTGACAAGTTTGTCATTGTTTTCATTGATGACATACTTATTTACTCAAAGAATGACCAAGAACACGGTGAACATTTGAGAAAGGTGTTAGAAGTATTGAGGAAGGAAGAATTGTACGCTAAGTTTTCAAAGTGTGCACTTTGGTTGGAAGAAGTTCAATTCCTCGGTCACATAGTGAACAAAGAAGGTATTAAGGTGGATCCGGCAAAGATAGAAACTGTTGAAAAGTGGGAAACCCCGAAAACTCCGAAACACATACGCCAGTTTTTAGGACTAGCTGGTTACTACAGAAGGTTCATCCAAGACTTTTCCAGAATAGCAAAACCCTTGACTGCATAAACGCATAAAGGGAAGAAATTTGAATGGAATGATGAACAAGAGAAAGCGTTTCAGTTATTGAAGAAAAAGCTAACTATGGCACCTATATTGTCATTGCCTGAAGGGAATGATGATTTTGTGATTTATTGTGATGCATCAAAGCAAGGTCTCGGTTGTGTATTAATGCAACGAACGAAGGTGATTGCTTATGCATCTAGACAATTGAAGATTCACGAACAAAATTATACGACGCATGATTTGGAATTAGGCGCGGTTGTTTTTGCATTAAAGACTTGGAGGCACTACTTATATGGGGTCAAAAGTATTATATATACCGACCACAAAAGTCTTCAACACATATTTAATCAGAAACAACTGAATATGAGGCAGCGTAGGTGGATTGAATTATTGAATGATTACAACTTTGAGATTCGTTACCACCCGGGGAAGGCAAATGTGGTAGCCGATGCCTTGAGCAGGAAGGACAGAGAACCCATTCGAGTAAAATCTATGAATATAATGATTCATAATAACCTTACTACTCAAATAAAGGAGGCGCAACAAGGAGTTTTAAAAGAGGGAAATTTAAAGGATGAAATACCCAAAGGATCGGAGAAGCATCTTAATATTCGGGAAGACGGAACCCGGTATAGGGCTGAAAGGATTTGGGTACCAAAATTTGGAGATATGAGAGAAATGGTACTTAGAGAAGCTCATAAAACCAGATACTCAATACATCCTGGAACGGGGAAGATGTACAAGGATCTCAAGAAACATTTTTGGTGGCCGGGTATGAAAGCCGATGTTGCTAAATACGTAGGAGAATGTTTGACGTGTTCTAAGGTCAAAGCTGAGCATCAGAAACCATCAGGTCTACTTCAACAACCCGAAATCCCGGAATGGAAATGGGAAAACATTACCATGGATTTCATCACTAAATTGCCAAGGACTGCAAGTGGTTTTGATACTATTTGGGTAATAGTTGATCGTCTCACCAAATCAGCACACTTCCTACCAATAAGAGAAGATGACAAGATGGAGAAGTTAGCACGACTGTATTTGAAGGAAGTCGTCTCCAGACATGGAATACCAATCTCTATTATCTCTGATAGGGATGGCAGATTTATTTCAAGATTCTGGCAGACATTACAGCAAGCATTAGGAACTCGTCTAGACATGAGTACTGCCTATCATCCACAAACTGATGGGCAGAGCGAAAGGACGATACAAACGCTTGAAGACATACTACGAGCATGTGTTATTGATTTCGGAAACAGTTGGGATCGACATCTACCGTTAGCAGAATTTTCCTACAACAACAGCTACCATTCAAGCATTGAGATGGCGCCGTTTGAAGCACTTTATGGTAGAAAGTGCAGGTCTCCGATTTGTTGGAGTGAAGTGGGGGATAGACAGATTACGGGTCCGGAGATTATACAAGAAACTACCGAGAAGATCATCCAAATTCAACAACGGTTGAAAACCGCCCAAAGTCGACAAAAGAGCTACGCTGATATTAAAAGAAAAGATATAGAATTTGAAATTGGAGAGATGGTCATGCTTAAAGTTGCACCTTGGAAAGGCGTTGTTCGATTTGGTAAAGGAGGGAAATTAAATCCAAGGTATATTGGACCATTCAAGATTATTGATCGTATCGGACCAGTAGCTTACCGACTAGAGTTAGCTCAACAACTCGCGGCTGTACATAACACTTTCCACGTCTCGAATTTAAAGAAATGTTTTGCTAAAGAAGATCTCACTATTCCGTTAGATGAAATCCAAATCAACGAAAAACTTCAATTCATCGAAGAACCCGTCGAAATAATGGATCGTGAGGTTAAAAGACTTAAGCAAAACAAGATACCAATTGTTAAGGTTCGATGGAATGCTCGTAGAGGACCCGAGTTCACCTGGGAGCGTGAAGATCAGATGAAGAATAAATACCCGCATCTATTTCCAGAAGATTCGTCAACACCTTCAACAGCTTAAAATTTCGGGACGAAATTTATTTAACGGGTAGGTACTGTAGTGACCCGAACTTTTCCATGTTTATATATATTAATTGAGATTGATATTTACATGATTAAATGTTTCCAACATGTTAAGCAATTAAACTTGTTAAGACTTGATTAATTGAAATATGTTTCATATAGACAATTGACCACCCAAGTTGACCGGCGATTCACGAACGTTAAAACTTGTAAAAATGACATGACGATATATATATGGATATACATATGGTTAACATGAGATTATGATAAGTAAGTATCTCCATAAGTATATTAACAATGAGTTACATACATATAAACAAGACTACTAACTTAAGGATTTCGAAACGAGACATATATGTAACGATTATCGTTGTAACGACATTTAAATGAATATATATCATATTAAGATATATTAATATATCATAATATCATGATAATATAATAATTTAAAATCTCATTTGATATTATAAACATTGGGTTAACAACATTTAACAAGATCGTTAACCTAAAGGTTTCAAAACAACACTTACATGTAACGACTAACGATGACTTAACGACTCAGTTAAAATGTATATACATGTAGTGTTTTAATATGTATTTATACACTTTTGAAAGACTTCAATACACTTATCAAAATACTTCTACTTAACAAAAATGCTTACAATTACATCCTCGTTCAGTTTCATCAACAATTCTACTCGTATGCACCCGTATTCGTACTCGTACAATACACAGGTTTTAGATGTATGTACTATTGGTATATACACTCTAATGATCAGCTCTTAGCAGCCCATGTGAGTCACCTAACACATGTGGGAACCATCATTTGGCAACTAGCATGAAATATCTCATAAAATTACAAAAATATGAGTAATCATTCATGACTTATTTACATGAAAACAAAATTACATATCCTTTATATCTAATCCATACACCAACGACCAAAAACACCTACAAACACTTTCATTCTTCAATTTTCTTCATCTAATTGATCTCTCTCAAGTTCTATCTTCAAGTTCTAAGTGTTCTTCATAAATTCCAAAAGTTCTAGTTTCATAAAATCAAGAATACTTTCAAGTTTGCTAGCTCACTTCCAATCTTGTAAGGTGATCATCCAACCTCAAGAAATCTTTGTTTCTTACAGTAGGTTATCATTCTAATACAAGGTAATAATCATATTCAAACTTTGGTTCAATTTCTATAACTATAACAATCTTATTTCAAGTGATGATCTTACTTGAACTTGTTTTCGTGTCATGATTCTGCTTCAAGAACTTTGAGCCATCCAAGGATCCATTGAAGCTAGATCCATTTTTCTCTTTTCCAGTAGGTTTATCCAAAGAACTTAAGGTAGTAATGATGTTCATAACATCATTCGATTCATACATATAAAGCTATCTTATTCGAAGGTTTAAACTTGTAATCACTAGAACATAGTTTAGTTAATTCTAAACTTGTTCGCAAACAAAAGTTAATCCTTCTAACTTGACTTTTAAAATCAACTAAACACATGTTCTATATCTATATGATATGCTAACTTAATGATTTAAAACCTGGAAACACGAAAAACACCGTAAAACCGGATTTACGCCGTCGTAGTAACACCGCGGGCTGTTTTGGGTTAGTTAATTAAAAACTATGATAAACTTTGATTTAAAAGTTGTTATTCTGAGAAAATGATTTTTATTATGAACATGAAACTATATCCAAAAATTATGGTTAAACTCAAAGTGGAAGTATGTTTTCTAAAATGGTCATCTAGACGTCGTTCTTTCGACTGAAATGACTACCTTTACAAAAACGACTTGTAACTTATTTTTCCGACTAGAAACCTATACTTTTTTTGTTTAGATTCATAAAATAGAGTTCAATATGAAACCATAGCAATTTGATTCACTCAAAACGGATTTAAAATGAAGAAGTTATGGGTAAAACAAGATTGGATAATTTTTCTCATTTTAGCTACGTGAAAATTGGTAACAAATCTATTCCAACCATAACTTAATCAACTTGTATTATATATTATGTAATCTTGAGATACCATAGACACGTATACAATGTTTCGACCTATCATGTCGACACATCTATATATATTTCGGAACAACCATAGACACTCTATATGTGAATGTTGGAGTTAGCTATACAGGGTTGAGGTTGATTCCAAAATATATATAGTTTGAGTTGTGATCAATACTGAGATACGTATACACTGGGTCGTGGATTGATTCAAGATAATATTTATCGATTTATTTCTGTACATCTAACTGTGGACAACTAGTTGTAGGTTACTAACGAGGACAGCTGACTTAATAAACTTAAAACATCAAAATATATTAAAAGTGTTGTAAATATATTTTGAACATACTTTGATATATATGTATATATTGTTATAGGTTCGTGAATCAACCAGTGGCCAAGTCTTACTTCCCGACGAAGTAAAAATCTGTGAAAGTGAGTTATAGTCCCACTTTTAAAATCTAATATTTTTGGGATGAGAATACATGCAAGTTTTATAAATGATTTACAAAATAGACACAAGTACGTGAAACTACATTCTATGGTTGAATTATCGAAATCGAATATGCCCCTTTTTATTAAGTCTGGTAATCTAAGAATTAGGGAACAGACACCCTAATTGACGCGAATCCTAAAGATAGATCTATTGGGTCTAACAAACCCCATCCAAAGTACCGGATGCTTTAGTACTTCGAAATTTATATCATATCCGAAGGGTGTCCCGGAATGATGGGGATATTCTTATATATGCATCTTGTTATTGTCGGTTACCAGGTGTTCACCATATGAATGATTTTTATCTCTATGTATGGGATGTGTATTGAAATATGAAATCTTGTGGTCTATTGTTACGATTTGATATATATAGGTTAAACCTATAACTCACCAACATTTTTGTTGACGTTTTAAGCATGTTTATTCTCAGGTGATTATTAAGAGCTTCCGCTGTCGCATACTTAAATAAGGACAAGATTTGGAGTCCATGCTTGTATGATATTGTGTAAAAACTGCATTCAAGAAACTTATTTTGTTGTAACATATTTGTATTGTAAACCATTATGTAATGGTCGTGTGTAAACAGGATATTTTAGATTATCATTATTTGATAATCTACGTAAAGCTTTTTAAACCTTTATTGATGAAATAATGGTTATGGTTTGTTTAAAAATGAATGCAGTCTTTGAAAAACGTCTCATATAGAGGTCAAAACCTCGCAACGAAATCAATTAATATGGAACGTTTTTAATCAATAAGAACGGGACATTTCACATACACTATTCGGATATGGGCATGCTGAAGACTCATGCCCAACAACACCACACTTTAAGCATCTTCTTGTAGCCTCGGAACACTGACCACTGTGAGAAGATCGACACGTGTGACACCAATTCCCTTTACCTGATCCAGATCCAGAACTATTCTGACCACTTTTAACCTTCGATTTAAACCCACTAGACTTCTTGGATTTAGATCCTGATTGACCAGATACTTGCCCACCTTGTTGTAGCACATTACCAAACATTCTGTTTCTGGCGGCCTGAACATCACTTTCTACCATCTTAGCCATCACAACCGCTTGAGACAACGACGTAGCCGTTCTAACAAAAGTTCGGTACTCTGGCAAAATGATATTAACAAAATGTTGTATACGAGACGCTTCGTATGGCACCCACTGTTGTACAAACCTTAGTTTATCCATATACTTCTCTACTACCTCGTCGATCGTCATTTGAGGTGTCATCTTCATTTCAAGAAACTCAGTCTTGATTCGGTTCATATCAAAAGGATTACAATACTGTTCACACACCTTCCCATGAAACTGCTCCCATGTGATCATACTCACTTGTTCTTTTGGTATACTGGAAATCAAGGAATCCCACCAAATCATAGCCCTACCTTTCAACATTCGACTTGCATATGTCACTTTCAGCTCGGGTTCACACTGGCATGCTTCAAATACCCTTTCAATTTCTCGCAACCAATTGAGAGTTACAGTCGGATCAGTACTTCCAGAGAACTCAGAGGGTTTGCAATCACGGAAGTTCTTATAAGTACACTTTTTGGGTGGTTGCATGTAAGGTTGTTGGAACATTTGCATTTGGTATGGATTCATCATCATGGGATTTTGGTAAGTAAAAGTGTTTTGCGGTGGCATATAATATTGGTTAGGTATTTGATTCTGAAACTGGTTCTGGTGCACATTAGGTATCGTTTGGGATTGCGCGGTTGGGAATCCAGGTGGTGTATCATCATTTCCAGAATGCCTTGCCAATTCAAGCTCATTAATTTTGTCCTCGGCCTCTTTTAGCTTGCTTTCTAACTGAAGGATGTAACTACTCTGATCATCATCAGACTCAACACCCTCTTCTGGTGCTCTGAATGTTCCGGGGTTAGATGGGCCAGTTGCGTTTCTATCGGACATACCTGTGCTACAAAACAGCTCACACAAAAGCTTAGTGGATAACAGTTAGTTCAATCACAACTAACACACGTATATCCTATTTTCACTTAGCCCCCACTCCCACAGACATGTTTGACTTGCCTCAGGGTTTGGGAACAAAATACGCGCACGTATTTGCTGCCAAACCATGCTCTGATACCAACTTGTAACACCGGCCATTTTTTTTTTAAACACACAGCGGAAGACTTTATTTACAAACACTATATATGTCACGTCATTACATTAATCCGTGTAATTACATTTAAGTTTACACAACGGTGTTACGTTATTACAAAACATTATTTATACAAAAGTCCACATCAGAGTTGGGTTGTCAAATATGTCTTCTGCATCAACACCCATCCCGACTAGCAGTACCTAAACCTGCAAGGGGAGAATATGTGGGGGAATTAGCGCACCGCTAAGTGAATGGAATCTATCTAACAGATATAGCTTAAGCCACACACAAGCTATATACAAACAACAATACATACTAACCACCAACTAGCATACGATAAGACAATACGAGGATCGGCGGCTTGTACGAGCACACGACTCCCAGCTGATCGGGCCTGAGTCTACCGATAGTCCCTGCTACTCAATTAACAGTATAGTTATCCAGATGCAGGGGGTGCATCGTTCACACTATACTCCACAATCAGTAGCCTATGGACCCAACCTCCCCTAGGCACGGTTGACCTCATACGGACTCTAACCTCTCCTAGGCACGGTCTCGAGTCCCCAGTCTCCCTAGGCCCGACTGGTGCCATTCACACAGTGTACACATAATTCACATACAACATCAGGCAAACGATATTATTCTATCATGGCAATTCCTACACTATGCATGGTAAAAGAGTCAACCACAGTAGCATGATATGCTACTTAAACTCTATCCGTAGATAGACCCACTCACCAATTACCAGCAACTGCTCAGTTATTATTTCTGAGCTTCCTCCTTGTCCTTATCTCTTGAGAACAGCAAAAACCAAGTTAGAATAGTGTTCCCATCAAGATTAGACACACTGACAGCGAATTATAGCAAATTAGTAAAAATTTGCGTCCGCTAAAATTTTCATGCTTAACACTTATGCACTTTCAAAGCACTTTCAAAATTTACATCATGAACACTAAAATACAAACGGGCAGCATAACGGCTAGAATTCCACACTTAGTAAGAATTTCACTGCCTAAGACCATCGGTCGATGGTCCCATCCATCGGCCGATCGTCAACACACCATCGGTCGATGGTCACACCCAATCGGCCGATCGTCAAAATTTCATCAGCTGGTCAGAAGTCATACACCATCAGTCGATGGTCCTGTCCACCGGCCGATCGTCCCTCACCATCGGTCGATGGTCAACTACCATCGGCCGAAGGTAGTTCATCAGCTGCAATAGCAGCAAAGTGACGGGTTTCAACCCAAAATCACTAAATCTCGACCTATGACTCGTTTAAGACCCCAAAACCGAACACATCTTTTACACTAAACATTTAGAGACATAAACCCACAACTTTTATGCTCAAACAACATCAATTTAAGTACTTTTGACTCAAAAATCACTTTTAACAAAACTCACCTTCAAACTCAATTTACACACTGATTTGGACATGAAATTTGACAAATCTTACCTTGATAAACTCACAACAACACAAAGAATCAGTTTCTTGACTCAATTTAAGAACCAAATCGAGAGTAAGTGATTAGGGTTTTTGAAGAGGTGAAACTTAGGTACGGGAGTGATGAAGTGAATTTTCTGGAAACATCAAAAATGAGCTGGTCAAGGCTTTTATATTTGTGTTAAAACACAATACCCCATCACACACGGGTACTTACCAGTTATCTGAAATCTTTCGCTCACGATTAGGTAACCCCAACGAGGTCCAATTAAAATAAACAAACATGTTCTGGGACCCTTGTCACAAGCTGGTCACAACACAATTATAATAAAACACTAATAAAATAATTAAAATAAAATCACTTAAGACTTAGAACAAACCCTAAGGGCAAAATAGTCCACTTACAACTAGCCCGGGTTTCGGTCTGTTACACTTCGTCAGGGGCTCTAAAAGTACCAGTTCCAGGGACAGTAGGGCCAGTAGCGTTAGCTTCGTTATCTTCCATTACTGCACTACCACAACACTCACACTAAAGCTTAGTCTAAACTTTGTTAGTACTAACAACTAACACATAACCTGTCCTAGTACTCACTTAACCCATCCCAAACATGTTATGTTTGACATGACTCTTCTAAGTTTGGGAACATGACATTTAGATCACAATGCACATGCTGCCAAACTCAGCTCTGATACCAACTTGTGACACCGCTATTTTTTTTTTATACATACGTGGCGGAAGCATTAACATTAATTAAACCATTATAATAACATAACCGTATTTACATATCCAAATTATCTGGAAACTAGCATTAAACTAATACATCTGGTGTCACGTGACATTATAACAAAATTCAGTTTTGACGGAAAAGACACATCAGAGTTTATTCATTGTCAAACATGACATCACTATGCCCGTCTTCTCCCAAAAGGCACTATCTACAAAAGCTAATAACCTGCAAGAGAGGAGATGGACTGGAATTAGCACGAAGCTAAGTGAGTACAACTAACTACGGGCTATAGCATACATAAGTGTTATACTAATCATGTCACTTAGTCTAACACACAAACATCACCCAAGTGCCGCCTACAGAGACTCTGGCGGCTCGGCCAAAACCATTAACCACCAGCTGATCGGACTGGGGCTTACCAGAAGTTCCTCCACCACCGTATGTATATACATAATCCACACGCGACGGACGCGTCATTCACATATATATACACCACGGCTGTCTAGGCCACCACATGAGGAACCCAACCCGCAGGTTGATCTCTCCTACCGAGGCCACCACACAATAGGGACGCACTGGGCTCCAGCAGACAAGCATCAACCAACATGCAGTCATCACAAGTACTAACTAACCACAACAATAAGTATATCTAACAAGCATGGCAATCATAATATAACATGCTTCTATATACTATATTCTCCAGTTAGTCCCACTCACCGATTACCATCAAACGAGAAGGTGTTCAGTTGTCTAATCACTGAACCTTCTCTTTCTCCTTTTCTCATGAGAAATACATATACACGAGTTAGTTTATGTCCATAAACACAAAATAACACAATACAGAAAATTTTGTCAGAAAACTGTCCGCTAAAAATTTTCTCCTTAACACTTGTGCACTTTCAAAATTTACATCATAAACAACAAAATACAAACGGACAGCATAATGGCTAAAAATCAACACTTTGGTAAAATATTCTGCCCTGGAGACTCAGTCGGTCGACTAACACTGACAGTCGGTCGACTGTCTACACAATCGGTCGACTGACCTTCTCATTCGGTCGACTCACTTGGTATTACATCAATCGGCCGAATGTAAATCTCAGTCGGTCGGTTGTCTTCGTTAATCGGCCGGTTCAACCCTCAGTCGGTCGACTGTCGACCGACAGTCGATCGACTGTGTTCATCTTCATCAGAAACTGAACAAAGGCTACGGACTTCAAGCTAAATTCACCAAATCTTGATCTAGAGCTCATTTTCGACACCAAAACTTGCCACAACTCAATTACTACATGTTATAGACTATAAACCCACAAAGTTTTGACCATAACAACATCAAATCCATGGATTTTGACACAAAATCAAGCTTTTTACAAAACTTACACAAAACTATGAATTTAACCATGAATTGAACACAAAAACACATGTTTCTTACCTTGTTAGAATCAGTAGACAACAAGGAACAAGATTCCAAGATCAATTTGAGCTCAAGAACAAGTTTTGATGATTAGGGTTTCAAAGGAGAAAGAATTAGGTACGGGGTATTATTTTGGGAAGGATCTGGAAAGTGCAAGAAATGCACTGCACAAGTCATCAAAAGTGGGTTAAAATTCCACACTGTGTGACACACGGGTATTTACCAGTTATCTGATATCTTTCGTACATCATTTGGCAACCCAAACGAGGTCCAAATTAAATAAACAAACCTGTTCTGTGACCCTTGTCACAAACTGGTCCTAACCTCAACATTAAATAATAATAAACAATAAATAAAAATAAAAGCATATAATAACACCATACTAACTTAAGGGCAAAATAGTAATCTTACAACTAGGCCCGATTGAGGATGTTACAAATCTACCCCCCTTAAGAAGATTCTGTCCTCAGAATATGGTCTAGGTCAAACAACTGGGGATAGCACACTCTCATTAACTCCTTGGTTTCTCACGTCAAGTTAGAACCTAAACTGTGCCGCCACTCCACTAATACCATTGAGATCTGTTTCTTCCTTAACTTGGTGACTTTCCTGTCCACTATTCTAACCGGTTCTTCTACTAGTTTCTTAGTTAAATCAACTTTCAAGTCTTTCAATGGAAGAATCTGACTTTCATCGTCTACTTTGCACTTTCTCAAATAGCACACGTTGAATGTGTTGTGAATTCCTGCTAACTTTGATGGAAGACCTAAAACAACAGTCTGATCATTTAAAATTTCTTTGATCAGAAATGGCCCAATAAACCTCGGAGCTAGTTTATCACATTTGCCAAATCTGATCACCCCTTTCCACGGTGAAACTTTCAAATACACACAATCACCTACATTAAATGTCACCGTACGTCTGCGCGGATCAGCATACATCTTTTGTCGATCTCTAGCTGCTTTTAACTTTTCACGTGCAATTTCGACTTTTTCTGCGGTTATCTGAACAATTTCGGGACCTGCAAATTGTTTCTCACCTGCTTCTAACCAACACGCAGGAGTTCTGCATTTTCGACCATACAACATTTCATACAGTGGCATTCCGATACTCGAATGATATGAGTTGTTGTAAGCAAACTCTATCAATGGAAGATGCGAATCCCAAGAACCACCATACTCTAAGACACATGCTCTTAACATATCTTCTAATGTCTGAATCGTCCGTTCACTCTGACCGTCTGTCTGTGGATGATATGCTGTACTCAGATTTACACGTGCACCCAAATTCTGTTGTAAACTGTTCCAGAAGTTCGATACAAACCTAGTATCTCTATCGGAAACTATTGACAACGGTATACCATGTCGAATAGCGATCTCTTTCAAGTACAATTCTGCCAAATCACTTAACGAAGCTGTTTCACGAGTAGCTAAAAAGTGAGCACTCTTTGTTAAACGATCCACAATCACCCAGATCATGTCGTGTCCTTTCTGGGTTCGAGGTAACTTGGTTACAAAATCCATCGTTATATGATCCCATTTCCACTAAGGAATTTCTAACTGTCTTAGAGATCCATACGGTTTCTGATGTTCTGCCTTAAATTGCGCACAAATATGACATTTTTCGACAAAATTTGCAACATCTGTCTTCATTGTCGGCCACAAATACAATGTTTTCAAGTCTCTATACATCTTTGTACTACCTGTATGCACTAATAATCTCGATTTATGCGCTTCAGTAAGGATTAAATCCCTCAAATCTCCAAGCATAGGCACCCAAATTCGATCTTTATAGGTTTTTAATCCTCTAGAATCATTGCATAGGTCAAATTTTCTTTTAGTCATTTGTTCAGTCTTTAGGTTTTCGTCATTCAAAGCTACTAACTGAACGGTTTTCAATCGATCAATTAAGTCTGAAACTATTTCAATTCTCATAAATCTAACATTTTCAATGGTTTTCTTGCGACTCAGAGCATCTGCGACCACATTTGCTTTACCCGGATGGTACTTAATCTCACAATCGTAGTCTTTAATCAATTCTAAACATCGACGTTTACGCATATTTAATTCTTTCTGCGAAAAGATATATTGAAGACTCTTATGATCGGTATAGAATTCACAATGCGTACCATACAAATAGTGTCTCCAAAGCTTCAAGGCAAACACAACTGCAGTTAACTCTAAATCATGAGTAGGTTAATTTCGTTCATGATTCTTCAACTGTCGTGAAGCATACGCTATAACTTTATTTCTTTGCATCAAAACACAACCTAGACCTGCGTGTGACGCATCGCAGTAAACCACAAAATCTCCTGTTCCCTCTGGTAAAGCTAGAACCGGCGCTTGACATAACAACTGTTTGAGAGTCTGAAAAGCCTTTTCTTGTTCATCAGTCCATCGAAAGGCTACATCTTTTCTGGTTAACTTATTCAACGGACCTGCTATTTTAGAAAAATCTTTAATAAATCTGCGGTAATAACCTGCTAAACCCAGAAAACTCTTAATTTCTGTCGGCATTTTCGGCGAGTTCCAATTCATTACAGCTTATATCTTAGACTGATCTACTTTGATACCCTGTTCACAAATCACATGACCCAGAAACTGTACTTCCCGCAGCCAAAATTCACATTTAGAAAACTTAGCGTACAACTGTTCCTGTTTCAGGAGCTCTAACACCAACCTCAGATGCATAGCATGATCTTTCTCGGTTTTTGAATATATCAAGATATCATCTATGAAGACAATCACAAACTTGTCAAGATATTGACGACATACCCTGTTCATTAAATCCATAAACACTGCTAGCGCGTTTGTTAACCCAAATGGCATAACTAAAAATTCATAATGACCATATCTAGTTCTGAACGCTGTTTTCGGTATATCATTCTCTGCAACACATACTTGATGATACCCTGAACGTAAATCAATCTTTGAAAAGTAGGAAGCACCCTGCAACTGATCAAATAAATCATCTATTCTTGGTAACGGATACTTATTTTTGATTGTTCTCTTATTCAAATCGCGGTAATCTATACACATTCTAAGCGACCCATCTTTCTTTTTCACAAACAAAACAGGAGCACCCCACGGTGAAGAACTTGGTCAAATAAACCCCTTATCTAACAGTTCCTGAATCTGAGACATCATTTCTCGGATTTCTGACGGAGCTAATCTGTAAGGAGCTTTTGCAACTGGTGTAGCACCTGGAACCAAATCAATTTTATACTCTACTTCACGTACTGGAGGTAACCCTGGTAGATCATCTGGAAACACTTCGGGAAATTCTGACAGAACAGGAATATCGGTCACCTGCTTCTTTTCTTTCTTAACATCGATCACATAGGCTAAGAATGAATCACACCCTTTCGTTATTGCCTTCTGAGCTTTCATTAGGGAAACCATAGGGAAGTTAAGTCCACTGCGCTCTCCCCTAGCTATCACTCGGGATCCGTCGGCCAAATGGAAAGAAATCATCTTCTTATCACACTTAATATTGGCCCTATTAGCTCTTAACCAATTCATGCCTATGACTACATCAAAGCTAGGTATAGGCATCAACAAACAGGTTAAAGGGAAGGAATGGCCGTCGATTTCGATCGTAATTCCAGACACAGATGATGTGAATGGAACCCTCTTACCATCAGCTACTTCTATTCCCAAAGGTTCATCTAACATCCTAACAGGCAACTTCAACTTATCACAAAAGCCTAAGGACATAAAAGAACGATTCGCTCCAGAATCAAATAACACACGAGCTGGCAAGGAATTAACCAAGAACATACCGGTAATGACGTCATCGGTAGCGGTTGCAGCGCCTACCGTCATCTAAAAAGCCCTTGCCTCTGCTGTTGGAGGATTCTTTCTCTTCTGCCCGGCAGTAGAAGCAGAAGATCCCCCAGAAGTAACCGACCTCGCCCCTGACCCTGCCCCAGAACCGGCTCTTGACGCAGATGGACAATTTGCAGATCTATGCCCCTCTTGATGGCAACTCCAACAAACATTTGACTTAAATGAACAAGCTGTTGATTCATGACCTAACACTCCACATTTCAAACACCTTCTGGTCATTGGAGAACACGGACCGACATGGGTCGACTTACAAACATTACACCACCCGGACTGACTTGAACCCGATCCACTGATATCAGACTTACATTTCTGTTTAAACCCACCTGACTTCTTACCACGAAAACCAGATTGTTTACTCGACTGTTGAGTCGACTGTCCACCTAATTGACCTCCTGATTTCCCCCCAAAAGATCCACCTTGTGAACTTTCTCTTTTTACTGCCATTACATCACCTTCAGTAACCTTAGCCATCTCATGAGCTTGCACCAAGGTTGTTGCAAATCTCGCAACGGTTCTATACTCTGGCTTAATCACCCGCATAAAATGCTGGATCTTATCCTTCTCAGTCGGTACCCATTGTTGAACAAACCTTAACTTCGATGTGAAATCTCTGAAAACTTCATCAATCGTCATACTTTCTGTCATCTTCAAACTCATAAACTCAGTTTTCAATCTTTCCATCTCATACTCAGAACAATACTGCTCACGAACCTTAGCAGCAAATTGTTCCCAGGTAATCTGGCTGATCTGTTCCTTGGGTAAATATGCAGTAATAGAATCCCACCATTCCATTGCTTCACCCTTGAAAAGTCTACTTGCAAACAGTACCATAGATTCAGGCTCACAGAAACATGCATCCAACGCTCGTTCTACTTCTCTTAACCAATTGAGTGTCACTGTAGGGTTTGTGTGACCATGATATTCTGGAGGTTTGCAATCAATAAACTGTTTATAGGTACACTTATTTTTTGTCTCGGGAACTTGAAATGGGTATATCATTTGATTTGGAAATGCCTGGTTAAACGGGAATTGCATTTGGAGATTTTGGTAAGTATTTTGTGGAAACTGGAATTGGGTACTGCCACCGGCTCGGGTATAAAGGTTTGACGGAAAAGTTGTGTTTAACGCGGTGGTATTAGGGTTCCATTGCGCCCGTTCTTGTTCCAATTCTTTGATTTTCTCCTGAGCTTCTAGTAACCGACTTTGAAGTTCTATTACTTCTTGAGAAGTTTCTTCTTCTGAAGACACATGTCCATCTTCGTCAGGGGCTCTAAAAGTACCAGTTCCAGGGACAGTAGGGCCAGTAGAGTTAGCTTCGTTATCTGCCATTACTGCACTACCACAACACTCACACTAAAGCTTAGTATAAACTCTGTTAGTACTAACAACTAACACATAAACTGTCCTAGTACTCACTTAACCCATCCCAAACATGTTATGTTTGACATGACTCTTCTAAGTTTGGGAACATAACATTTAGATCACAATGCACATGCTGCCAAACTCAGCTCTGATACCAACTTGTGACACCGCTATTTTTTTTTATACATACGTGGCGGAAGCATTAACATTAATTAAACCATTATAATAATATAACCGTATTTACATATCCAAATTATCTGGAAACTAGCATTAAACTAATACATCTGGTGTCACGTGACATTATAACAAAATTCAGTTTTGACGAAAAAGACACATCAGAGTTTCTTCATTGTCAAACATGACATCACTATGTCCGTCTTCTCCCAAAAGGCACTATCTACAAAAGCTAATAACCTGCAAGAGAGGAGATGGAGGGGAATTAGCACGAAGCTAAGTGAGTACAACTAACTACGGGCTATAGCATACATAAGTGTTATACTAATCATGTCACTTAGTCTAACACACAAACATCACCCAAGTGCCGTCTACAGAGACTCTGGCGGCTCGGCCAAAACCATTAACCACCAGCTGATCGGACTGGGGCTTACCAGAAGTTCCTCCACCACCGTATGTATATACATAATCCACACGCGACGGACGCGTCATTCACATATATATACACCACGGCTGTCTAGGCCACCACATGAGGAACCCAACCCGCAGGTTGATCTCTCCTACCGAGGCCACCACACAATAGGGACGCACTGGGCTCCAGCAGACAAGCATCAACCAACATGCAGTCATCACAAGTATTAACTAACCACAACAATAAGTATATCTAATAAGCATGGCAATCATAATATAACATGCTTCTATATACTATATTCTCCAGTTAGTCCCACTCACCGATTACCAGCAAACGAGAAGGTGTTCAGTTGTCTAATCACTGAACCTTCTCTTTCTCCTTTTCTCCTGAGAAATACATATACACGAGTTAGTTTATGTCCATAAACACAAAATAACACAATACAGAAAATTTTGTCAGAAAACTGTCCGCTAAAAATTTTCTCCTTAACACTTGTGCACTTTCAAAATTTACATCATAAACATCAAAATACAAACGGACAGCATAACAGCTAAAAATCAACACTTTGGTAAAATATTCTGCCCTGGAGACTCAGTCGGTCGACTGACACTGACAGTCGGTCGACTGTCTACACAATCGGTCGACTGACCTTCTCAGTCGGTCGACTCACTTGGTATTACATCAATCGGCCGAATGTAAATCTCAGTCGATCGGTTGTCTTCGTTAATCAGCCGGTTCAACCCTCAGTCGGTCGACTGTCGACCGACAGTCGGCCGACTGTGTTCATCTTCATCAGAAACTGAACAAAGGCTACGGACTTCAAGCTAAATTCACCAAATCTTGATCTAGAGCTCGTTTTCGACACCAAAACTTGCCACAACTCAATTACTACATGTTATAGACTATAAACCCACAAAGTTTTGACCATAACAACATCAAATCCATGGATTTTGACACAAAATCAAGCTTTTTACAAAACTTACACAAAACTATGAATTTAACCATGAATTGAACACAAAAACACATGTTTCTTACCTTGTTAGAATCAGTAGACAACAAGGAACAAGATTCCAAGATCAATTTGAGCTCAAGAACAAGTGTTGATGATTAGGGTTTCAAAGGAGAAAGAATTAGGTACGGGGTATTATTTTGGGAAGGATCTGGAAAGTGCAAGAAATGCACTGCACAAGTCATCAAAAGTGGGTTAAAATTCCACACTGTGTGACACACGGGTATTTACCAGTTATCTGATATCTTTCGTACATCATTTGGCAACCCAAACGAGGTCCAAATTAAATAAAAAAACCTGTTCTGTGACCCTTGTCACAAACTGGTCCTAACCTCAACATTAAATAATAATAAACAATAAATAAAAATAAAAGCATATAATAACACCATACTAACTTAAGGGCAAAATAGTAATCTTACAACTAGGCCCGATTGAGGATGTTACATTCTTTCTAATCGGCTTATTTTTAGATGTAAAATATATTAAATAAAAACATTGTTAATTTCTTCTCATTTCCTTTTGTTTTCCTTTTATTTCTTTAGTGTTTCCTTTCATTTGAAAAGTCAACAAATAAATTTGGCATTGCCAATTTATTAGAGGAAGGGACCTGCTCGAAATCCAGATGTGACAACTTCTCTTGAGAGATATAAAAAGATGTTTCCTTGAAGTGTTTTCACACAGAGCTAACTGAGTTCGGAATTTCTCTATCTGAAACACATCGAATATCTGGGTCATCTATGACGACTAGCGAGGGTCGTAAGCTGGTAAAGGTTTTGCTTTTATTTACATTTTTTTTCGGATTTGGATTTGTTTTAACCATTGGATCCGTTGGGATGATCCGTACAATGCCACGTCAGATTTGGTTGCTTTCGGTCTCGCTAGGCGCTAAAGTTCGGGTTGAGTACTTGAGTTACATCACACAGACCTTTTCCTCTTTGGTTATAAAAATAGTTAAACCATATTCGGATTGTTACTTTTTATTGTTTATAAAATACTAGTGAAATGACCCATAGAATCACGAGTTTATTTAAACGAAACAGTTTAATGATATGTCTTATAGGTATTAAGTGAATGTAAATGTTAAAGTCATTTAGTTTAATGACCCGTGGAACCACGATTCCGACTAAGAAACTTGTCGTTGTTTTTACAAACATATTGATGTACTTAATTTGGTCGAAATAAATGAGCTACATTCATTCTCTCACCACTCTCTCCCAATTTTCATCACAATTACTATTTTTCTAGTCATAAAAACCTACATTACAACTTTTTGTTGAGATATATAGTTCGGATACATATATTAATTCGGTAAAGAGGACCCATATTTGAATAATAATAATAATAATAATAATAATAATAATAATAATACTAATAATAATAATAATAATATAATAACTAATAATAATAATAATAATAATAATAATAATAATAAAGGTTGCTTAAAAATTGTGTATTTATTTCTTTAATAATAATTTTAGTAATAACAAATGCCTCTTGATTTTTTTTAAACTTAAAATAAAACTATTATATGAAGGTTATATGATATGCTTTAAAGTTTGTACACGTGTTCATGAGTTGTTTTGTAAAAGATTGTACAATTTGTTAAAAAGATTGTAAATATGGTCATGGGGGTATTTATATATTCTGAGTATTTATTTTTTTTGATTTTGTATCTTTTTTAATTAAAATTAATTTTATAATATAAATTAGTAAAATGTTATTATCGATTTGTATTTGTTTGTAATGACCCGCACTTTTTCGATCGTTCTATACTTATAAGATTAATATTTACATAAATTAAACCTTACCAACATGATAAGCAATCCAAATTGTTGAGACTTATGTTTTTGAAATGAGTTTTACACAACGTTTGACCGTCTAGTTTGACCGATGATATCATGAACTATACAATATATGATAATTATACGTTTGTGTATATATATGTATATATACATATTTAACATGATCCAAGAATGTTTTAATATCTCATTTTGTATTAATAACAATAAGTTATAAGTATATTTTGAAACTACTAACTTAAGTATTCAAAACGATAACCATACGTAACGTTATTTGACATAAATACTTATGACCTATAATGTTTATACATATATCGTATAAGTAATATATTTAATCACTTTTTAAGGACTTAAATACATAAAACAATATAAGTGTATTCACAAAAGATAGCTATATTTGAATTCTCATTCCATTTTTCACAAAATTTCTATACGTATATCTAGAGTACATGTACTCGTATCATACCTAGCTTCTATACGTATTTACTATTGGTATATACACATCAAATCACCACCAACCAGCCCTTGTTCAATGCCTTATGTATAAGGTAACTACTTTTGTTATCTAGTATGACAATTTCACATGATTAAAAGATTTTTTCACAAAATTACAAACTTATACACCTTTTACATCACCATTTATACTCCATCCATTTTCAATTTTTGATTCATTTTTACCTCAAACCTCTAGCTAAAAACACACACACTTTTAAGAGTCTTAAACTCCATAACCATTCAGCTAATATCCATGAAGATCTAGCCATAAAAACATCACTTAATCACCATAAGAAAACTCTTACAAAAACACTTCAAGAATCCTTCCAAGAACACAAACTTACTTCCAATCTTTCATCCAATTCCATCACCCTTTTGGTTCTAGGTTCTTACTCCTCTTTTAGAGCAATCTTGTCCAAGTAACTTGAGGTAGTAACTTTGTTCATAACCTTATTCGATTCATATATATATAGCTATCTTATTTTGTGGTATAAAATTTTAACAACAAGAACATAGTTTGAATGTTTTCAAACTTGTTTGCAAACTAAATAGATCCTTCTAACTTAACTTTTAAAATACTTCAAGACCTGTAATATAACTTAAATATATGCTAATTTAACAAGGTATAATTTGGTTTTTCAAAGAACACCTTAAAAACTGTTTTTACGACGTCGGAGTGTAACCGGGGGCTGTTTTGGGTTGGATAATTAAAAACCATCTTGAACTTTGAATTGGAGGTTTATATTCTGGAAAAATGATATTTCTTATGAATATGATGACACATAAAAATTTTATGATTTAATTCAAAGTATAAGTATTTTTAGAAAAATGGTCATTAAATGATATTTTTGTAACAAAAATGATTAACTTCATAAGTTTCACTAAAGTTTGACCTATGACCTGTGATTTCGAATACAAACTAAGGTATTTACAGTTCATAGTCTTAAAGAGGGACTCGATCCAAGGAAGTGGCAAGTTGAATCAACGAAAACGGAGTTGTAACGAAGAAACTATGACCAAAACGAGATCGGATATCTAAGACTAGTTTAGCTACGAAAATAATTGGAGAAAATTAAATAAATCACATCTTTTTAAAATAACATGATATTTTATATATATGTACTCATAATTTAATTTTATATGGTTCAGGATCACCCGTAAACAATACGAGAAGATTAATCATAAGATCCCATGATTGTACGCAACACGTCATTTGACAACACCGGTACTTTATGTACGCAACACGTCATTTGACAACACCGGTACCGTGGGTCAAGATTAATCTCGACCAATACATATACGATGGGGGTTTTTATTTATTTCATTGGGGGTTTATTAAACACCTAAAAATGAACCATTTAAAATTGAATTACTAACATCGGACTGCTAACTACGGACTAAGGAATTATTAAAAGTATTAAAAGTATTATAAGTATATATATGTGACGTTTGTTTAAAAAGAAAAGGTATTGATATATTATATATGGATAGGTTCGTGATATCAATCGGAGACCAAGTCAAAATTACATATCTTCAAGACGAAAGTGAGTATATAGTCCCACTTTTAAACTCTAAATATTTCGGGATGAGAATACATGTATTTTATGTTTTACAATATGGACACAAGTAACTGAAAAATATATTCTACGTTGAGTTGTACCACTGGCATACTTCCCTGTAGCTTGGTAACTAATATTTACAGCGGTATTGTAAACGCGAATCCTGTTGATAGATCTATCGGGCCTGACAACCCCAACCGAACTGGACGACCAGTATTCAACGGTTGCACAGTACTTCGTTTCGTGACTACACTTGGTACAGTGCAGTAAGATTTCATATTAAAGGGAATATGCGACGTGATTAATTGTTAAGTATGGTTACCAAGTGCTCAACCACTTAGAATATTTTTATTAAACTGTTTATATACGAAATCTTGTAGTCTATATATATATTGCTGCCGGCACTAAACCTATATCTCACCAACTTTATGTTGACCTTTTAAAACATGTCTATTCTCAGGTGATTTCTAAAAGTTTCCGCTGCATTATATTGAATTTGAGCAGGATCTTGCGTACGCATATTTGTGTCAAAAATAAGACTGCATATCCAAGAACTTGTGTTGTAAAATATGCTAGAAATCGTGTTGTTATCATCATTTGTAAAGTTTGTAAGTCGAAGATTATCGCTAAATGATAATCATCTTTATTTCGTCCAAAGCTTGTATCAAAAATAAGAATCATGGTTTGTAATGTATAATATATGCAGTTTTTCTTTTAAAAATGTCGCATATAGAGGTCAATACCTCGCAATGAAATCATACGTTATCTAACACGTTCTTACGGTTAAGGACGGGTTATGACATGTGGTATCAGAGCGGTGGTCTTAGCAAACCAGGTTTGCATTAGTGTGTCTAACCGAGAAGTCGTTAGGATACATTAGTAAGTCTGGACTTTGACCGGGTCTGATTTAAAAACCATTGCTTATCATTGTTGGTTAAAATTTATATGTAAATATTATGTAGTACTAATGGGTTAGTTGTTGTGTGATAGATGTCGGGCTCAAAACTTGTCATCACGTTCAGCGACTCCGAACCAGAATCTTCAGATGGTGTTCCAGTCATTAACCTATCCGATGACGAAAATAATATCTTTGGGGAAGACTCACAAATTCCGGATGAACCGACTATAGAGAACCCGGAAAGTGAACCCGAGGAGGAAAGTGAACCCGAGGAGGAAAGTGAACCCGAGGAGGAAAGTGAACCCGAGGAAGAAATACAGGAAATTACAAAAGACGAGTTCGAACTAGGAAAGAAACGAAAGGCTAATGAATTAGAAAATTCAAATCCCGAGTTTAGTAAGGATGATGTGGCACCAACTCCACTAGACACTACCACCCCTATTCCCGCTATTCCTATTCGTTCTATCCCGGCATCCAGTTCTTCAGCCCCACAGCCAAAATATAGGCAGACAGCCAGGATAAGCGTTAAGCGATTCTTTGAACCTAAACGTCCTAGAAAATAGACCAAACGATGCACTGCCGTATTAAACCATGCGATCATATAATGTTTTGTATAATATTATTAGTGTGGTTTGCTTAATGTTCGATGTAAGATAAGCATATGTAAAATAGTGAAGTGTGAAATGCAATAATTTTCCATGGTTAAGTATTATTTAGATGGTAGTAATTGATTCTGTACTAAGCTATTAAGTATGGACATTAACGGGTAGGTACTACCCTAGATATAATTATAAAACGCTAATAAGAAGAAAAGGCTTTTATAATAATACCTGGTTCATATTATTAATAAGCTATAATGTACTGTAAATATACACTACATCTATAATATTCCATGTGAATAATTATTTTCTTTTCATTCTTATAGAAGAATATGGCGCGATTGAACCGAATGACGGAACAAGAAATCCAGGAACTCATCAATCAGCGAGTGAACGACAGAATGTTATGGGTCGAGGCTGCAAGAGGTGCTGCAGTTAACCCAAATCCTCGTGTGGGGTGCACTTACAAAACTTTTCAAGCTTGCAAGCCCTCATCATTCAGTGGAACAGAAGGACCGATCGGTTTAACCCGGTGGATAGAAAAGATGGAGACTGTGTTTAAAATCAGTGGTTGTGTTGAAAAGGACATGACCAAGTATGCATCGTGCACTTTACAAGATAGTGCACTCACGTGGTGGAAAAATTATGTGAAGGCTGTAGGAGGAGATGTAGCTTATGATACTTCATGGGAAGAATTCAAAATAATGTTAATCAACGAGTATTGTCCAAGGAATGAGGTTAGAAAATTGGAAGATGAATTACGAAGCCTGAAGGTTGTTGGTACTGAAATCACCAACTACAATCAGCGATTCATGGAATTAGTTTTGCTATGTCCAGAATTGGTTCCAACCGAAGAACGGAAGATTGAAATGTACAAAGATGGTTTGCCCAAAAAGGTCAAGGCAAATGTTACAGCATCGAAACCTAAGACAATTCATGAAGCTATAACCATGGCAAACGAGCTAATGGATCAGGTCATCATGGATAAGAAAGTATCCAATACTGATGTGAAGGTATCAGGTAACAAAAGAAAGTGGAATGGAAATTATGATCGAGGTAACCAACAACAATCTTTTAAGAAACAAGAAACCACGCAAGGTGCAGGTAGTGGTTCAAGCTTTGGTTACAAAGGACAAAATCCTTTATGCAACCGTTGTCACAAACATCACTTTGGTTACTGTAGTGTGTTATGCACCAAGTGTAATCGACAGGGTCATCTTGCTGAAGATTGTAGGGCTCTCGTTACAAATACAAATGGTACCAAGACTCCTGCCACCAATGCAAATAGAACTGCTTTGGCTACCGTTACTTGTTTTGGGTGTGGAAAACAAGGTCACTATAAGAGTCAGTGCCCGAATTCAGAGAAGAATGTCAGACCTGCACGTGGGAGAGCATTTGTTATTAATGCTAGAGAGGCACGCGAAGATTCGGAGCTTGTTACGGGTACGTTTACCATTAATAACTTATCCGCATCTATTATATTTGATACTGGTGCTGATAGAAGTTACGTGTGTAGAGACTTTCACGCTAAATTGAATTGTTCATCATTACCTCTAGATGCTAAGTACATGATTGAGTTAGCTAATGGTAAACTAATTAAAGCCGATAAAATTTGCCGTGATTGTAAAATAAATTTAGCCGGAGAAACATTTAAGATTGATTTGATACCCGTAGAATTAGGAAGTTTTGATGTAATAATCGGCATGGACTGGATGTCCAAAATAGGAGCTAAAGTTGTGTGCGCCAAGAAGGCAATTCGCATTCCTCGTAAGGATAAAACGCCAGTAATGATTTATGGAGAGAAGGGTAACTCAAAGCTAAAACTCATTAGTTATTTGAAAGCTCAAAAGTGCTTGAAGAAAGGGTGCTATGCTATCTTAGCACATGTTAATAAAGTCGAAAAGAAAGAAAAAGAGAAGTGCATCAATGACGTGCCTGTGGCAAGAGATTTTCCTGAAGTATTTCCGGAAGAGTTGCCGGGATTACCTCCATTTAGATCTGTAGAATTTCAAATAGATCTTGTACCAGGAGCTGCACTGGTTGCCCGTGCTCCATATAGACTTGCACCGTCCGAGTTAAAAGAACTTCAGAGTCAGTTAAAAGAATTACTGGATCGTGGATTCATACGACCAAGTACTTCACCGTGGGGAGCTCCAATTTTATTCGTCAAGAAGAAAGACGGATCTTTCCGAATGTGTATAGATTATCGTGAATTAAATAAGTTAACTATCAAAAATCGGTATCCACTACCGAGAATTGACGACTTATTTGATCAACTCCAAGGATCATGTGTGTACTCGAAAATTGACCTAAGATCGGGCTATCATCAATTACGCGTCAAAGAAGAAGATATACCGAAAAATGCTTTTCGGACACGTTACGGTCATTACGAATTTTTGGTCATGCCGTTTGGATTGACGAATGCGCCAGCTGTATTCATGGACCTCATGAATCGAGTTTGTAGTCCATATCTAGATAAGTTTGTTATCGTTTTCATTGATGATATTCTTATCTATTCCAAGAGTGAGCAAGAGCATGAGCAGCATTTAAGGTTGATATTAGAGTTGTTAAGAAAAGAACAGCTATATGCTAAATTTTCTAAATGTGCTTTCTGGTTGAAAGAAGTGCAATTTCTTGGCCACGTTGTTAGTAGCAAAGGAATTCAGGTTGATCCAGCAAAAATTGAAGCCATTGAAAAATGGGAGACTCCTAAGACACCAACGCAGATACGCCAATTTTTGGGTTTAGCCGGTTATTATAGAAGGTTTATTCAAGATTTTTCCCGAATAGCTAAGCCGTTGACAGCGTTAACGCAAAAAGGGAAGAAATACGAATGGACCTCGGAACAGGAGAACGCATTTCAATTACTGAAGAAGAAGTTAACTACGGCGCCTATTTTATCGTTACCTGAAGGGAACGATGATTTTGAAATATATTGTGACGCTTCGCGACAAGGTTTTGGTTGCGTTCTTATGCAACGGAAGAAAGTTATTGCATACGCATCCTGACAATTGAAGATTCACGAGCGGAATTATACGACGCATGATTTAGAACTGGGAGCAGTCGTGTTTGCATTGAAGATATGGAGACACTACTTGTATGGGGTTAAATGCACTGTGTTCACTGATCATAAAAGTCTTCAACATATTTTTGATCAGAAACAGCTGAACATGAGGCAACGTAGGTGGGTCGAGTTAATAAATGACTATGATTGTGAAATTCGTTATCATCCCGGGAAAGCGAATGTGGTGGCTGACGCACTAAGCAGAAAGGAACGAGAACCAATTCGAGTACGAGCGATGAACATAAAAATTCGCATGAATCTCAACTCACAAATCAAAGAAGTTCAACGAGAAGCACTTACTAAAGAAAATATAGGAAATGAAATAATGAAGAAGTATGAGAAGCAACTCGTTATACGGGAAGATGGAATTCGATATTTTGCAAATCGTATTTGGGTACCGAAGTTGGGTGGATTAAGGAAGTTGATATTGAACGAGGCACATAAGACAAGATACTCGATACATCCTGGAGTTGGAAAGATGTATCAAGATCTTAAGACACATTATTGGTGGCCTAATTTGAAGACAGACGTTGCAACATATGTTGGGGAATGTTTAACTTGTTCCAAAGTCAAAGCAGAACAACAAAAGCTGTCAGGGTTACTTCAACAACCAGAAATCCCAGAATGGAAATGGGATGGTATTACCATGGATTTCATCACAAAGTTACTAAAGACTGCCTGGGGATACGACACCATTTGGGTAATTGTTGATCGTCTCACCAAATCTGCACACTTCTTGCCTATAAAGGAAACGGATAGAATGGAGAAACTATTACGATTGTATATAAAGGAAATTGTTTCATGGCATGGAATACCTATTTCCATTATATCTGATCGTGATAGTAGATTTACCTCAAAGTTCTGGCAATCACTACAGGAGGCACTAGGAACTCGTTTGGATATGAGTACCGCATATCATCCGCAAACCGACGGGCAGAGTGAAAGAACAATTCAGACTCTTGAAGACATGCTCAGGGCATGTGTGATCGATTTTGGAAACGGATGGGATAAATATCTACCATTAGCAGAATTCTCGTATAATAATAGTTATCATGCGAGCATTAAAGCTGCGCCATTCGAAGCATTGTACGGAAGGAAGTGTAGATCTCCTATTTGTTGGAATGAAGTAGGAGATCGACAATTAACTGGTCCCGAGATCATACACGAAACGACTGAGAAGATAGTACAAATCAAGGAGAGATTGAAAACAGCCCGTAGTCGCCAAAAGAGCTACGCCGATGTCCGAAGGAAACCATTAGAGTTTCAGATCGGTGACATGGTTATGCTAAAGGTGTCACCTTGGAAAGGTGTAATACGTTTCGGTAAAAGAGGTAAACTGAACCCAAGATATGTAGGCCCGTTCAAGATCATCGAACGCATTGGACCGGTAGCTTATCGACTCGAGTTACCGCAACAACTCGCCGGAGTACATAATACATTTCACGTCTCGAACCTTAAGAAGTGTCTTGCAAAGGAAGACCTCACCATTCCTCTTGAAGAAATCCGTGTCGATGAAAAACTACAATTCATCGAAGAACCAATCGAAATCATGGATCGTGAAGTTAAATGGCTCAAGCAGAGCAGCATACCGATCGTTAAGGTTCGTTGGAATGCTTGAAGAGGTCCCGAGTTTACTTGGGAAAGAGAGGATCAGAGGAAACAAAAGTATCCACACTTGTTTCCCGATGACGCAAAATAGGTACAATTTTAAAATTTCGGGACGAAATTTATTTAACGGGTAGGTACTGTAATGACCCGCACTTTTTCGATCGTTCTATACTTATAAGATTAATATTTACATAAATTAAACCTTACCAACATGATAAGCAATCCAAATTGTTGAGACTTATGTTTTTGAAATGAGTTTTACACAACGTTTGACCGTCTAGTTTGACCGATGATATCATGAACTATACAATATATGATAATTATACGTTTGTGTATATATATGTATATATACATATTTAACATGATCCAAGAATGTTTTAATATCTCATTTTGTATTAATAACAATAAGTTATAAGTATATTTTGAAACTACTAACTTAAGTTTTCAAAACGATAACCATACGTAACGTTATTTGACATAAATACTTATGACCTATAATGTTTATACATATATCGTATAAGTAATGTATTTAATCACTTTTTAAGGACTTAAATACATAAAACAATATAAGTGTATTCACAAAAGATAGCTATATTTGAATTCTCATTCCATTTTTCACAAAATTTCTATACGTATATCTAGAGTACATGTACTCGTATCATACCTAGCTTCTATACGTATTTACTATTGGTATATACACATCAAATCACCACCAACCAGCCCTTGTTCAATGCCTTATGTATAAGGTAACTACTTTTGTTATCTAGTATGACAATTTCACATGATTAAAAGATTTTTTCACAAAATTACAAACTTATACACCTTTTACATCACCATTTATACTCCATCCATTTTCAATTTTTGATTCATTTTTACCTCAAACCTCTAGCTAAAAACACACACACTTTTAAGAGTCTTAAACTCAATCACCATTCAGCTAATATCCATGAAGATCTAGCCATAAAAACATCACTTAATCACCATAAGAAAACTCTTACAAAAACACTTCAAGAATCCTTCCAAGAACACAAACTTACTTCCAATCTTTCATCCAATTCCATCACCCTTTTGGTTCTAGGTTCTTACTCCTCTTTTACAGCAATCTTGTCCAAGTAACTTGAGGTAGTAACTTTGTTCATAACCTTATTCGATTCATATATATATATAGCTACCTTATTTTGTGGTATAAAATTTTAACAACAAGAACATAGTTTGAATGTTTTCAAACTTGTTTGCAAACTAAATAGATCCTTCTAACTTAACTTTTAAAATACTTTAAGACCTGTAATATAACTTAAATATATGCTAATTTAACAAGGTATAATTTGGTTTTTCAAAGAACACCTTAAAAACTGTTTTTACGACGTCGGAGTGTAACCGGGGGCTGTTTTGGGTTGGATAATTAAAAACCATCTTGAACTTTGAATTGGAGGTTTATATTCTGGAAAAATGATATTTCTTATGAATATGATGACACATAAAAATTTTATGATTTAATTCAAAGTATAAGTATTTTTAGAAAAATGGTCATTAAATGATATTTTTGTAACAAAAATGATTAACTTCATAAGTTTCACTAAAGTTTGACCTATGACCTGTGATTTCGAATACAAACTAAGGTATTTACAGTTCATAGTCTTAAAGAGGGACTCGATCCAAGGAAGTGGCAAGTTGAATCAACGAAAACGGAGTTGTAACGAAGAAACTATGACCAAAACGAGATCGGATATCTAAGACTAGTTTAGCTACGAAAATAATTGGAGAAAATTAAATAAATCACATCTTTTTAAAATAACATGATATTTTATATATATGTACTCATAATTTAATTTTATATGGTTCAGGATCACCCGTAAACAATACGAGAAGATTAATCATAAGATCCCATGATTGTACGCAACACGTCATTTGACAACACCGGTACTTTATGTACGCAACACGTCATTTGACAACACCGGTACCGTGGGTCAAGATTAATCTCGACCAATACATATACGATGGGGGTTTTTATTTATTTCATTGGGGGTTTATTAAACACCTAAAAATGAACCATTTAAAATTGAATTACTAACATCGGACTGCTAACTACGGACTAAGGAATTATTAAAAGTATTATAAGTATATATATGTGACGTTTGTTTAAAAAGAAAAGGTATTGATATATTATATATGGATAGGTTCGTGATATCAATCGGAGACCAAGTCAAAATTACATATCTTCAAGACGAAAGTGAGTATATAGTCCCACTTTTAAACTCTAAATATTTCGGGATGAGAATACATGTATTTTATGTTTTACAATATGGACACAAGTAACTGAAAAATATATTCTACGTTGAGTTGTACCACTGGCATACTTCCCTGTAGCTTGGTAACTAATATTTACAGCGGTATTGTAAACGCGAATCCTGTTGATTGATCTATCGGGCCTGACAACCCCAACCGGACTGGACGACCAGTATTCAACGGTTGCACAGTACTTCGTTTCGTGACTACACTTGGTACAGTGTAGTAAGATTTCATATTAAAGGGAATATGCGACGTGATTAATTGTTAAGTATGGTTACCAAGTGCTCAACCACTTAGAATATTTTTATTAAACTGTTTATATACGAAATCTTGTGGTCTATATATATATTGCTGCCGGCACTAAACCTATATCTCACCAACTTTATGTTGACCTTTTAAAACATGTCTATTCTCAGGTGATTTCTAAAAGCTTCCGCTGCATTATGTTGAATTTGAGCAGGATCTTGCGTACGCATATTTGTGTCAAAAATAAGACTGCATATCCAAGAACTTGTCTTGTAATATATGCTAGAAATCGTGTTGTTATCATCATTTGTAAAGTTTGTAAGTCGAAGATTATCGCTAAACGATAATCATCTTTATTTCGTCCAAAGCTTGTATCAAAAATAAGAATCATGGTTTGTAATGTATAATATATGCAGTTTTTCTTTTAAAAATGTCGCATATAGAGGTCAATACCTCGCAATGAAATCATACGTTATCTAACACGTTCTTACGGTTAAGGACGGGTTATGACATTGTTTTTATTATATATATATATATATATATATATATATATATATATATATATATATATATATATATATATATATATATTTAAAATTATAAAACCTTTTTGGCTTCAAAATCGGCATGAATATATTATCGGGATTATTATTTATTTTTATTTTGTATTTTTTTAATTTTTAATTAAGTAGAAATAATATATAAAATAATAATGAAATCATCATTATGAAAATTAAAAGGTAATTAGTGAAATGATGACATCATTATTTTAGAGGTTTATATGAATATATATAGATAATTTTTATTTTATATAATGAGTTGCTAAAAATTTAAAGCATATGCTTGCATAATATTATAGTTATGATCAAACCAAAATTAACTTAAATGAAGTTGAGTTGATCGTCTTTAACACTTCGATTTGATAAAAGCATGATGGAACTTTAGTTTCAACTTTTGGTGCCTCACGTTAATGGCGCGTAACTTTTTTTTTTTTTTTGATTTCGAGCATACGTTTTTTCAATTTTTTTAATATGACTATCATAGGTGTTGTTCATTAAAAAATTAGAACATTCAAATTATATTTGTAAATTTTAATAACTCACTCTTAAAGAAAAGCTATGTTTAAATGTATCACTACTAAAAGCACAAATTTGTGTTTTTGATTTTTTATTTTTTTGACAAAAATAACGAGAACTCATATACAACGAGGCACGTTCTCAAAAAGAAAACGCTCTCAACCAGGGGTTACAAAATGATAGCTTACTGGCTCGAAAGTGGAAACCTAGCAACTAGAAAGCTAACCAAAACAACAATCTAAAACTATCTATCACCGAACCCCTAACTAAACAAAAAATAAAACACGGGTAAAAATTGCGAACTAACAAACTTCTAAGCATACCCAAACAAATCGAAACCAAGGAACATATAAAAAAACCACACTAACGAGTAAAGAATAAACACTAATGAACCACTTTATTCTTCTTACTATCGATAATCTATTGGTCTATTCTTTTCCGGCTCCGATTAACGATCTTATAAGTTAAGACATATGATGAGCCATCCCCAATTAAAATAGTCTCGGACGGAGCAATAACGCCACAATCTTCTAAACCTTGAAAAATCGTTTAGCAACTGGCTTGCACCCCGACTCACCCGCGAACAAAGATTTCAACTAGATTATGTGAATTTGATTGCTTAAATTTTAAAAATTAAATAATACAGATTACTCGGTTAACTTTTATTTTTGTTTAGCACAATAAAGATAAAAATATTTAAACAGAAACACACAATTTTGTATAATGATAATCACCTCCAGCGACACCAAGTAAGCCTAAACTTATAATAGTAAAAATGAATGGATTGGTACCTTATGCATATAAGTTTTTATCACTAAATTTATTAAAATTTTAATGTATTAAACTTATTAACTATATTTATGATTTTTTAAGGTGCATAAAAAATTTGTAAATAGAGATTTTTTTTTTTTTACTTGAAAGTGAAGATTATTAAATTTTACAAGTTTTTTTTATGCACTAACGAAAGTTCAAGGACTATGGTTAAAAAACTATTTATTTAATAATCTTGACGCTTCCATGGGCTTTTGCCATGAGGCCGGGCCTGCGGGTCCATAAGAGCACGAGGTGTCCATCGACTTCTATTTTGGATTCTATTTTGGAAGTTGAAACTGACTGACCAGTGATATGGATGGAGGTGTCCACAAAGTCTATTTCAACTTCCATTTCACTTTCCATTATCATATTTTATAGGAGAAAAATAATACCAACGGCTACTTTTTACACCGTCAGGGAAGGGAAGTCGGAAACCGACGCCGGTCGCGAAGTCGACCTGGTGTCCATAACAGTACCAGCGTCGGTTTGGAAGTTGAGCGACGGTGATGGACACCGAGAGCTCTAAATATATAAACCTCTGTTTGATCATGTTGTATTGTTTAGTTTACTCAAAGTGCAGCTTAATAGTAACAATTCATTATATTGTTTAACCATGTTATCTGGGGGGCATATAATCGGTACCTATAAAAGTTTTATGTATATTTAATTAAAAAGCCTGAAGCATGTCCTCTTCCCTTCACCCCTCCACTTTACCACCACCACCAATACTACCACTACCACCACCACCACCACCTCCTCCTCCTCCTCCTCCTCCTCCTCTTCCTCCTCCACCACCACCACCACCGTCACTTCCTTTTCCTCTACCGTTACCCTCTGTTAACCCTTCTCCTTCCGTTTCCCCTAACCTAATTTCCCAACCAACTGCACCTTTACAATTTCACTGTTCCAGCAACAAGATTACTACCATCTTCATCGGGGGTCTAGCATCTCACGTTTTCCCATCCTTGCTTTCTACTTCCTTTCACAAATTCGGTCCGATTCAATGGATTGCGTGTAGAAGGGATTGTAATTTTGCCTTCGTTAAATTTGCACACCGTCACCAGGCCGAAAAAGCTGAAAGAAGTATGAACGGTACCGTCTTTTGTGGGAAGCGTATTTTCGTGGGTTACGCTAAAACCGAAATGCGTATTTCTAATTTTAAGTCTAAGCAGTCGTATAATTCAGTACCTTCACAAACTGGTTACTTCAATCAAGATGATGATTTAATTCAAAGTTTGGGGTTATCTGTTATGTTAATCGACAGGTCACCTATCTGCAAAGATAAAGTCTTAAGTTGGTTTAATGATACGCATACTCGATTGGCTCGTGTTACGTATCACACTTGCACCATGTGCATATCCTTTGCGTTATAGCACTACTGGCGCAAGTAAATGTGCGCTAGGGTGCGCCAGGTTGATGACGGCGCACTACATAAAGGTGACGTGTCCTGTACTTACCAAGATCTCTGTACAAGGGCCGACAGTTAGCGAAAAAGGTAATAGTAATGTTCCCTGGTCCCCTCCATGGAATGGTCAGGTAACGCAGACAAGAAAGCAATGTGGAACACGTGGCTCCAATAAACGAACATCACTGTAGCTATAAATAACGGACACGAATCACAAGGCAAGGGGCTGGTTTTTTGGGAAGTTACACACATACTATTTTTAGCATCTACGTACGAACTAGTTGCGCTATCTACATAGCGCCTCCCTTAACCGCGCTATCGGACTCATAGCATTTCACTAGATATTCTGGATATACAGGTAACGTTCCTTGAACATAAATCCTATTCTCGATGCGAGCCATCGGTAACCGGACTACCCACTGATGGTGGGTCTATGTTTAACCGCCCCTATTGAGATCCTCATCTCGCTAGGGGTTATTCACGGTACTCCGGACCGGAGAGTTAAACTCAATTGATCCTTAAATCCCCTTTCAATGATATCAAGCATGGACTGAACCCGACCTGATTACTCTATGCTTGATCAATTGATGAAACGAAATATCCTAATTAATTCATTAAGCTTATGGGGTATTTATGGATGCGTCATGCACTACAAGAACCAAGATAGTTTTTCAAACGCTATGCAGGGTCCAGCTTTGGGTGGAGATGAATTCCTGGCAGTGCAATCGATGGCAGACAGAAAAGGCACATTCTCTAAGTTCACTTGGCTTAAAATCCAAGGATTGCCATATGAATGTGGCTTGGTTGATAATGTTATAGCCATTACAAAAAATTACGGCACTATAATGTGTGTAGATAGATCGACACAGATAAAATTACAATCGTGTTACTCTTATGTTTTTATTGAGAGTACGGATCCTGGTCATATTCAAGGGTATCAAATCACAAAGTTTGCAAGTGCTAAAAGGTATAGAGTGTGGGTTGAAAAAGAACATTCCCACTCCGTAAACGAGTCCCTGTTTTCGGATTTTGATGTAGATCAGTTTAATTCTGATGTGGAATGTTTATACTTCGGTAAAGGCTGCTCCGATTGCTCTCCAGAAGTGGATCTTCCGGTAGAAAATGGCACATTTTCGTCAACAGGAGGTACGGTTTCAAATTTTGAATTGGATAATGTGGAAAATAGTCAACTTGGGGGGGGGGGGGGAGCAGACTATTTACCTGCTTCTATTAATGAAGAAGAGTTTGTGTCGGATATGTATGCCAACGTACTTAACATTTTTAACACTTTCCAATGTAATCCCATTCCAACTAAAAGTTCTAAAGGGGACAAGTTCGAAGTTCATTCTTCCAAAAAGGTACAAAAAATGGACATAAATGGTATTAAAGCTAACCAAACCATTCCTCCTATTGTTCCAAGTGCAGTTTCACAAGTCAACTCTTTTCCCTCAAATACCACTTTACCTTCTGCCAAAAGCACTTCATGCTCGACTAAAATATGCTCTATCCCTTGTTGTTCCACTTTCCATAACAATTTTCAAAAAGTTAAAGATTTAGAAGCTACTGAATCAGACCCTAAACTTCTTTTGGCCAAATCTAATTTATCCAAAAGTGCTAAACAGAAACTAATTAAGGCCAAAGCGGGTAATCTCGATAAAGACCCATTTGCACGTTCACAACCCTCTTCACAACTTGCACCAGACGAAGATGGCTCAGATGGTTTTACGGACGTTATTGATACTCAAAAACAAAAGAAACCAATTGCCAATTTAGTTAATCCGAACAACAAGCAAGCGGTTCATGTAAAAAAATATGAAGAATTTGTAAGTGGGATGAGACAATACGGTGAACCACCTACGCCTCCTCATAAAAAACGTCAATGAGGTTGGCGTCTTGGAATACGAGAGGCCTAGGTCTAAATTCAAGTGCAATTTGGTTAATTCTCATGGATTTTACTTTGCCTGAATATGATGCTTGTGAATTTTCTCTTTTATTATCATAACTAGCCCATGTTGTGCTAAATGAGGGAAAGGTAGTTTTTGTTTACTCGACGCCTGCAGTTGACGTTGCATATTCAGTTTCAGAAGGGGTACGCTCGCTTGTTAACGATAGCGTTGAGTCAATTCCGGAATGGGCGAATCTAGTTTGAAGTGTACTTCATGAAGGGCAAATGTAGCTCGTTATTTGTGTTTTACCTTGGATGAAACAAAACAATGCGTTATTTAATGATGAATTACCTTGTTGGATGTCAATTGTAAAGAAGGTCAAGGTTAAATAGTTCGAATGTGTTGAAAAAACGTGTGTACTTTTAATATCAGATTAACGCAGCGGATAGTTAAAAATAATCAGTTATTATATTATAAACCATTTACAAAATTCATGTATTTAAATTTAATAAAACATTCACATGTTTAACGATCTCAAAAATCCAGTTACACCAAAATAATTGTCATGATATATAATTCACAAAGTGAGTAAACGATATACCTTTCTTGAAGAAACTGATTGAAGGAGAGAAACCTACGATCAAAAATATGACCGTCTCTTAGGATAGTCCACACTACACTTCAAACAATGTCAATGGATGCTAGTCCAAACCCAAGTAACTAATTAATATAATCAAATTATATTAATCAAATAGAATAGATAAATAATACTCCCGTATAACTTTGCTCGTCAGCCTTAAGAAAAGAATCAAGTGAACATAGATTGTTATTTTGTGTTTTTGGTTTTCATTCTATCTTACCTGACCAAAAGAAAAAATGGATATATATATATATATATATATATATATATATATATATATATATATATATATATATATATATATATATATATATATATATATATATCCATAAGTCTAAAAGACTTCACAAGTTGGTGAATAAAATAAAAAACACGTTCTTAAAATCTTATTTTCGATTTCTTTATCTGATGTAATATCATATTTCATTTGTTTGGTAGCAAAAAGGAAATCAAAAGAAATCAAGATCATTTTCAAAGTCGTATTTCTCAAATACTTTAGGGGTATATTATGTAACTTATAATTAATAATTTCTATCATGTCGCTTTCATGTGAATAGTAAATTAATTAATTTCGTTTCATTTACTATTCACATGAATTACTATTCACATGAATAGTAAATGAATTAATTTCGATATTGTGACGACCCGAAAATTTTCGACCAAATTTAAACTTGATCTTTATATGTTCTGACACGATAAGCAAAGTCTATAATGTTGAGTCTTGAAAATTTTGGAACTATGATCATGTGTTCAACTACCTTCGACCAATTTCGACGATTCACGAACAAATTATTTGTAATTAAATAGGTAATTAAATATATATATATATATATATAAGTGTAAATGATAATTAAAAATAATAAAATATAGATTAATCAATTGAAATTAAAAATGCAAATTTATTTATGCTGTTAGTAAAAAGAATCTATATATATATATATATATGATTTTTGGTACCTAATTAGTATCTTATGTATATTGATACATATATAAATGATATAGATATTACATTATGGAATTGATAATATTTAATTCCATGATGAATTAACATAATATTTTAAATAATGATATATGGTGTTAAAGCTAAGGGGTATAAAATACTATTAAATTTTACAAGGAAATACTATTAAATACAATACAATTTTACACAAGATATTTATTTAGTTAGAGAATGGATATACTTAAACCTTGCTACAACACTTATAGGCCGTGTACCTAATCGTACAGTAGTGTAGTTTTTAGTAAGTCCGGTTCGTTCCACATGGAATCTTTTAATCAAAGCTTAACGCTATATTAGTTTTATTTTATAAAAATACAAATATATATAAGTAATATTATTATTATAAAGGGGGGTTTTTACCGTTTAATGACCAGTTTGTCGATTTAAAAAACTTTAGTCGTAGTTAAAACAAAATGTAAAATATTGAATAAATAAAAGACTTAATTTAAAGCGTAAAGTAAATAATGATAATGAAATTGCGATAAATAAAAGTGCGATAAAATAAACTTGCGATAATTAAAAAGTACGATAATTAAAAGTGCAATTAAATACAATAACAAAAAAATAAAAGTGCGATAATTAGAAGTGCAATTAAATATAAAATAAAGGAAATTAAATATGAAATAAAAGAATTATGCTTATTTAAACTTCCGTAATCATGATGTTTGACGTGTTGATTTTAGTTTTATGCCCATGGGTTAATTGTCCTTTGTCCTGGATTATTTAATATGTCCGTCTGGTTTTTGTCCATAACAGTCCATCAGTCATAAATATAAAGTGCGAGTGTCCTCGTCAAATTATCCTTATACCCGAAGTTAAATATTCCAACTAATTGGGGACTTAAACTGTAACAAGATTTTAATTCTTTGTTTAATAATTACACCAGGATGTCGACTGAGTGTAACCCAAGGTTTTAATACTTTGTTATCAATTATGCCAAGTGTCCTTGTACATAATTTCACCCCTGTTTTAATAATTCTAGTGGCTATTAATCCATTCCCGTGTCCGGTTAAATGAACGATTATTCGTACATATAAATATCCCGCCCATCGTGTCCGATTGAGTGTATATGGTTATTTATAGGGACGTCCAATTGTAAATCTTTATATTAAAATTAACAAACTATCATTTAGTTAAACAAATATAAAGCCCATTAATAGCCCATAGTCTAATTTCCACAAGTGTCGTTCTTTTGTCCAAACCCCAATTATGGTACAAAGCCCAATTACCCAATTTTAGTAATTAGCCCAACATCATGATTACTTTATTTTAAATAAGCATAATAATAACTTAGCTACGAGACATTAAATTAAAAAGGTTGAACATAACTTACAATGATTAAAAATAGCGTAGCGTTACCTGGACAGAATTTCGACTTACACCCTTACAACATTCGCTAACACACCCTTATTATTAGGATTTAAAATTAAAATTAAAATTAAAATTAAAATATAAATTATATATACATATACTACGTTTGAGTGAAGAAGAAAAAGATGTGTTTTTACGTTCACCAAACTGCAAATTTATAGGCCTGTGGGCTGGAAAATATGCTCATGCGATCGCATGGAGTTTCTTCCTCCAGGCCATGCGATCGCATGGCCAGCTGGGGAGACTCAAAAGTCTTTGTTTTTTTATGCCGACAATTTTTAAATATAATATAATATATATATATATTAATTTTAAGAATTAATTATATATTATATTATATTCATGTGCATAGTTGACTTGAAATTTTTAGTCCGTTGCGTCGAGCGTTGAGAGTTGACTCTGGTCCCGGTTCCGGATTTTCGAACGTCCTTGCGTAAATTTAATATCTTGTACTTTGCGTTTTGAATCTTGTACTCTTGTAATTTCGAGACGTTTCTTATCAATAATTGGAACCTATTTGATTGTAATTTGTTCTTTTGAGCTTTTTGGTCGTTTGCATCTTTAATTCGTCGAATCTGTCTTTTGTCTTCACCTTTTATTATTTAAACGAATATCACTTGTAAATAGAACAATTGCAACTAAAAGCTTGTCTTTCTTGAGGAATAATGCTATGAAATATATGTTCGTTTTTAGCATTATCAAATATTCCCACACTTGAGCTTTGCTTGTCCTCAAGCAATATAGTCTTGAAATACTAGAATCACTTCTTTATTCTTCACACTTTGTACATCAGTGATTTCTTTACGGCGGTATAAACAATGGTAGTAACGTTGTGGTTTACAGTCCCACATGACTATAAAAATTTAGATCCTTTAAGAAATTGGATCTTTATGAAAACATTTGATCTTTTTGAAAATTCAATCTAGCTTTTACCCTAGATAAGTTTTCCGGAATAACCCTTCACCGGTGTTTGCAAAATATTTTTGTGGGTTTGGTGGGTTTCAGATTTGAAAATTTTAGCTCAAAACTTGTGGTTTTGTGTCACCCACTTGCTAACCTTGTATTGGAAAAGCAACACGTCCAGTATACTTGCTCCGTATATTACCTTTCGGTAAACTACCGTCCGGTTGTAAAGGAAAGCGTTTGAACAAGCAACTGTTAAGGCAATGTCTCCTGACATGCTTTTAATTATGGTCTATAACGTGTCAGACGCAATTACTATCCTTGGTAGGAGCAATAGTAAAGCTCACCCTTATGATTTTTTGATCTGGCACAAGGTCCTGTCTTTGACCATGCTATGCAACCACCGTTCTTACGGTTGACACCCGATTTGGTTCAGGTGACCTAATGAATTCCAGGTGAATTCCTAGGATTTTACGTTCAATGGTAATGAACGCATTGAAAATGGGTTTTCAGAAAACAAATCGGTTTGTAATTTTGATCAAAATATTTTCTCGTTCAAGCTCGAGTTTAGATATCATTGAATTCCATGAGTTTGTAATTCTCAATCTTTAAGGTCAATCTCTAGGATTGAGTAATATCAGTCTTAAAAGCTGATTTTTGATCTTTAAAGGAGATTATCCTTTCTGGGGATCTGATTTATTAGTCTTATCAAGCTAATTTGCACGGTGCCCCCCATTGTACGAGACAGATCCTCTCATGGTTAAGATAAGTCTGACCACTTGGCGACCCTGTTTAATGCTGAGGTCCGTGGATTTCCTGTTGATTTTAGTGATGACTTTTCTAGGTTTTTCGTCAACCTACAGCTGGTCTGGACGACAACTTCATGACCTAAATCAAGAAGCGCGTGTCTTTTTTGGAAGACTTTACTTCCTTTAAATGATGGATTTGATTCATCGTGTAGATCCATCTTTCTTTCAAATATATTACAGTAAATCGGGTAAAACTGTTTAGTTTAGTCCAAAGCAAAAGTATCTTCAATTATTTGTTACAGAAATATGTGATATATGTTTAAGATAACTTGGTAATTTTTCCCACACTTGGCTTTTATTTTTCTTTTTATTGTCCTCTATTCCATTTTAAATAAATTTTAACATTTTGGTTTGTTTCTCAATTTATGTCCTTTCTGAGGTAACAATAATTTCGGTGTTAACACCTAGTTTTATCGTTCATAAATATGTATAAACATGATTTTGAGTTCATTTAATTGAAAATTTTGGAAAATTTTACTAGAATTGGGTAGTCAGTATATAAGACTAGGGCTGTTCTTTATCAGAGAGCACTAGATTCTAATACAACTACTACTTTACTAGTATTTCTAATGGTAACCAAGTGTATAAAGTAAAAATTTTAAAATCCGAAAGAATTTAACCCCTTCCCACACTTAAGATCTTGCAATGCCCTTATTTGCAAGAAATCAGTAACAATTTAAATTATTGAGGGTGATTAGTGTGAAAATGATTAAATTTTACCAAAGTTTCCAAACATATTGGCGTTTGTTTGCTGAATGATAAATGGTACATATCATTTGTTCATTCCGTCTGTTGTTACATCACATTTATCTTGTCGTCAAAATTAGTAGCTTTTGCTGAACTTAATGCCAGTCTTTGAAAATGCGCTGTTTTACCCTGTTTTGTACAATTTACAATATACATACATACAAATATAAACATGCATGGCAATTTGAAATGGGACTTAATATCCCACTTTCAAATCCTAAATGTGAAATATTAGTACACAATAATAATAAAAATGATAAAGATTACATAAGTATATTCAATAACATAAGTTTAAACATGAATAAGTAAAAAAGATAAAAACATAAAAATCATATAAATAACCAAATGGAACCAAATCAGTCTGGATAGGGGTTCCAGTTCATCTCATCAGGTGGGTTCCATTGTTGGTTATAGGTGTTCTGATAGGCTTGGTTATAGTCATACCGGTTAAAGGGTGGTCGAATATCGGGGCTGTGTGGCGGAAAATGAGCAGGTCGACTAGGTACATAGTTATTTGGTACCTGATATGATAGCTGGCTCATGATTTGGTGCTGATGAACTACCCAGCTATCGTGTTGGAGTCGCCTATAATCCTCGTATACTCGCTCGGAGTTCCACTGCTCATACATACTATGTCTGGCCACGTTCGTCATTGCTTCCTCATCTATACGAACGTGGACGTCAAGAATAGCATCTCGAAAGACATCCCTAATGTCTTCCGCCTCCTCTATTTCCTCGTCTGAGCCTCTCTCTACCTGAGGATGAGATCCCTCATAGGGTACTGCCTGGTTACGTCTACTTTTCAATACCTTAGCACCCACATAAACTTTCAATCCTAAGGGCTCAATCTGTTCTCTACAAATCTGTAATGGACCCCCTTGGTTTCTATCAACACCTAAATACTCTCCAATGAGAGTAACAAAAATACCTCCTCCTATTATACTCCCGTCCTGCATTCCCTCTACCATTTTAGATAAATAAAAAGCAACACAGTAAGGGATATTGACAAAGCTTCTAGGATCCCGAATACACTTTAGGTAGAATAAATCATGTAAGGTAATTTTTTCTTTATTGTGACCTCTCTATGTAATCGAGTTAGCTAAAAATCTATGAATAATACGAAGCTCGACTCTCTCAATATGTGTATAGGAGTGTCCTCCTGCTCGTGTAAAAACATCAAAATGTGACATACGCCTCCAAATGGCGTCAGCGTCAAAGTTGATATCTACCCTTTCACCATAATGAATCAAATTTGTACAATCGGGTAATAGCAACTCACCAGGAGTATATATCTGTAAGGCCCTGGCCATGTCCAGCATGGACATTCTGTACATCCTACCGCCAAGGATAAACCTAAGAAATCTTCTATCATCTATTCTAACTATATTTGTATCAAGTGATACAGTACTCATCAACTCAACACACCATTCCTTATAAACAGTTCTACGAATGGTGAAGAGACGTTCCCAATCTGTAAAAGAAGAACTGCCATACCTTTGAACCAAAAGCTGTCTAACACGGTCAGCTAGATGGACCGTTTTCAAAGGGGCCCAATCGATTACCCTTGGCACCTCTACATTTTTTGTTACCAATTTGAATTTGTTCCTTTGATATGTCTCGTAATCTCTCCATCTCCTATAAAATCTCAGATTAGGATGCAGAGTGTGCTCAGGAATCGTTGGGAATTCTACTGGCGGCCTCATTGGGAATACTATGAATTCATCAAAAAACTGTACTGGATCATAATAAGGTATGTGCTGATCAGGCTGTTGTTGTTGTTCCTGTTGTGGTTATTGTTCGTGTTGCATTTCTGGTTCTGGTGCTGGTGCTGGTGCTGGTCGTCTAGATGATGATGCTCCTGAACCTCCAGTATCGGCTTTCTGCAAAACACATTAAACACAAAATTTGTGCATCCAAATATGCATTAGTGTTAGCAAAATAACAACTTAAAACAATCACTATAACATGTTAAATCAAAATTAAACTTATACACATTTTCACAATTTTTCACAATTCTACACTTTTCAAATAAGCACATATGAAAATGTATACAAAATTCATAAGCATTTAACTCAAATAACATGTTAAAATAGTCATTACTAATAATTAAACAAGTCTCAAATGGCAAATATATCAAATTAATCAAGTTCATGAATTTTGGACTTAAAAATCCACTTTAATCTCTAAAAATCATGTTTAGGATCAATGTTTGGATCATTTAACTATCTAAACAAGTTACACTACTCAATTTAGCAATAATTCATGACAAAAATCGGCCATAACCTGTTTATATCAAAAAGCCCCAAATTGCTCAAGAACACAAACCCTAGATTTCTAAAAATTTTGAAGTTTTTGGCTTCAAATCATGTTAAATAGCATCAATCTAGGTTATACATGCATAAAATACTAACAATTTAACACTAATTACACTAGAAATTAACAAAATTGCATTAGGTAAAAAAATTGGTAATTATCACAAAAACTAGGAATTTATAAAGTTTAGGGGTGTAATTTTTACCATTTTGCTGAAGAATGAGAATCTAGGCATGATTAGGGCAAGAAAAATGACGAATTACGGTGGATTTTGGTGAATTTTGATGAAGATTTGAGAGTATTTTCGTGTATGTTGTGTGTGTTTTGTGGAGAAAGCAGAGCAGCAAGCTGTATGTATCAGGCCTGTTTTCCAGCTCTATGCGATCGCATGGAGTTGGAGTGCAATACCCATGCGATCGCATGGGTATCCGGGAACAGTGTTTTCAGCTTTTTTTTTTTTTAAAACCTTATACTTTATAAAACATAAAATTAATAAAATTTTAAAAATTTGTTTCTTTTTAGGATGAGGGCGTTTCGGATCGTTGGCCTAGTCCGTCTCTCGACAAAATTTTAAAATTTGTCAATTTAAAGCGCGATTTTAAAAGCAAAGATTTTTGGGTTTTTTAATGTTTTTGGCATACTTTAATTCAATAAGATTAAAAATAATGATAATAAAAGTTCTCGTCCCTCCCTCGGGTAAAGCAATTTCGGTTCAACGACCTAGTCTTCAACTCACGACGAATTTTAAAAATCATATTTTTAACTAAGCGAAATAAAGTAAATTTTTTATTTTTAAATTCACACCAAACTTAAATTTGAAATGCATAAAATTAAAAATTCACACCAAACTTAATTAAAAATTTATATTATAAATTCACACCAAACTTATATTATATTTTTGTTTTTATACATACAAACTTATATTAAAAAGATTAATTTTTCAAATATTTACAATTTTAAATATATTAATTTTAAAAAGTTTACAATATTATTTTAATTTTTATATATTAATTTTTAAAACATGGTAAAAATAAAATTAAAAATCTTTTTGGCTTTTATCCCACTTTAATCAATCAAATATTATCAAAAATATACGCCCCTCTTTTCGGTAAAGTAATTTTGGTTCCATGACCTAATTTAACTCATGACGAATTTTTGAAATATTTTAGGTTGATTGATTAAAGATATTTATACCTTAAGAATAAACGTTAAATTTCGCAGTGATGTAATAAATTTTTGTATCATATCAATAATTTCGGTCGCCAAACCTAATTTTATTCAATACCAATTTAATACTTTATAGCAAACAAATTAGCGTTTATTATCAAAAGGTTAAAAATAAAAATAAAAAATAAAAACTGTACAGACTTACCTGTGAGATAGTATTCTTAGTTATATGATCTATCCCATTCATAAGATAGTCGGTTTAATTGGTTTTCCATAGCTACATAGGCGTAACCTCGAGCATTCAGTGTTTTTTCTTCTAAACATATGAACGGTCCGTCTCTGCATAAAGTAATAAATTCGGTGTTTGAATAGGTTTGATTATTTGAACATTTACCTCCATGTGACCATTTTCCGCATTTGTGACATCTTTCTAGGTGTCGTGCTCTTCTTTTCGCTGCGGATTTTGATTTTCCTTTACCAAATTGTAACTTATTATCTTCGCATCTGGATTCTTTTCTTACTCCGTCCAATCTTTCTCTGATTACTGATACTAGTTCACTCGGAAGTGTGTCATTATTACGTTTAGTGATCAAAGCGTGTAGCATTAGACCATGGTTTAGTTCACAGGAAGTCTTCATTTCCTAAAAAAATAAAAATTCAGAATGGAGGGAGAAGACTAGTTCTTTAGGGTCTGCTAGGGAAAGATCATTCGGGTTCCATTTTTGAGAACTACACGAAAACAGACAATCTAACTCTAACAGAAATACATATTATTCTTTAAAGACTTGATTCTCCCCACACTTAGTTAGCTGTAGTATCGAAATTGTGATTAACTTCATTGTCGATTTCCATTGGACTATCTATGTAATGTTTAACTCTGTGACCATTAACCTTAAATTCAATCCCATTTGAATTTATTAATTCTATCGTTCCGTATGGAAAAACTCTTTTGACTATGAATGGTCCAGACCATCTTGATTTCAATTTTCCAGGAATAGCTTGAATCGTGAATTGAAAAGAAGAACTCTGTCTCCTTCTTTGAATTCTTTTAAACTTCTGATTCTTTTATCATGCCATTTCTTTGTTCTTTCTTTATAGATTAACGAATTTTAGGATGCTTCATGTCTTAATTCTTCTAATTCGTTTAATTGACTTAACCGTAGACGTCCAGCTTCATGTAAATCAAGATTACATGTCTTCAAAGCCCAAAATGCTTTATGTTCAATTTCTACTGGAAGATGACATGCTTTTCCATAAACGAGTCTAAAAGGTGTGGTTCCAATTAGAGTTTTGTAGGCTGTTCTAAAAGCCCAGAGTGCATCCTCCAATTTAATGGACCATTCCTTCGGATTTGATCCTACGGTTTTTTCTAGAATACGTTTTAAAGCTCGGTTGGTATTTTCAACTTGTCCACTTGTTTGTGGATGATATGCGGTGGAGATTTTATGAGTTACTCCATATCTTTTGAGAACTTTCTCAAGTTGATTATTACAGAAATGAGTACCCCGATCACTTATTAAAGCTTTCGGTGTTCCAAACCTTGCAAAAAGACGTTTTAAAAAGTTGACTACAACTCGTGCATCGTTAGTTGGGAGAGCTTGTGCTTCCGCCCATTTAGATACATAATCAATGGCTACGAGAATATAGAGATTATTATGAGATTTTGGAAATGGACCCATAAAGTCAATACCCCAAAGGTCAAATACTTCACATACTTGAATGATATTTTGTGGCATTTCATCACGTTGACTTATTTTTTCGGCTCTTTGACATGCATCACAGGATTTGCAAAGAAGGTGTGCGTCTTTGTAAATTGTAGGCCAATAGAATCCAGCATCATAAACTTTTCTTGCTGTTAGTTGAGGCCCATAATGCCCTCCTATTGGTCCTGTGTGACAATGGTTTAAAATTTTACTAGCTTCATCTCCGAATACACATCGGCGTATTATTCCATCGGGACAACTTTTAAACAGATGTGGATCTTCCCAGAAATAGTGTTTTATATCACTGAAGAATTTCTTTCGTTTTTGGTACGACAATCCTTTTTCAAGGTATCCACATACTAAGTAGTTTGCATAGTCTGCAAACCATGGAATTTATTATAATCTATCTTCAATAGATATTCATCAGGAAAGTTGTCTTGTATGGCCGATTCATTTAGAACTTCTAATTCAGGATTTTCAAGACGAGAAAGATGATCAGCGGCGAGATTTTCTGCTCCTCTTTTATCTCGGATTTCAATATTGACCTCTTGTAAGAGTAAGATCCAACGGATTAATCTTGGTTTGGCATCTTGTTTCGAAAATAGGTATCTAAGAGCAGAATGGTCGGTATAAACCACCGTTTTTGCTAGAACGAGATATGAACGAAATTTATCAAAAGCAAAGACAATAGCAAGGAGTTCTTTTTCAGTAGTTGTATAGTTCGTTTGTGCTCCTTGTAATTGTAGTGACCCGAACTTTTCCATGTTTATATATATTAATTGAGATTGATATTTACATGATTAAATGTTTCCAACATGTTAAGCAATCAAACTTGTTAAGACTTGATTAATTGAAATATGTTTCATATAGACAATTGACCACCCAAGTTGACCGGCGATTCACGAACGTTAAAACTTGTAAAAACGACATGACGATATATATATGGATATACATATGGTTAACATGAGATTATGATAAGTAAGTATCTCCATAAGTATATTAACAATGAGTTATATACATATAAACAAGACTACTAACTTAAGCATTTCGAAACGAGACATATATGTAACGATTATCGTTGTAACGACATTTAAATGTATATATATATCATATTAAGATATATTAATATATCATAATATCATGATAATATAATAATTTAACATCTCATTAGATATAATAAACAATGGGTTAACAACATTAATTGAGATCGTTAACTTAAAGGTTTCAAAACAACACTTACATGTAACGACTAACGATGACTTAACGACTCAGTTAAAATGTATATACATGTAGTGTATTTATATGTATTAAAATACTTTTGGAAGACTTCAAGACATATATCAAAACACTCATACTTAACAAAAATGGTTACAGTTACTTTTCCATTCTTTTCTTTCATCAAGAATTCTAGTCGTATTCTTACCCGTATTTTACACAGCTTCAAAACGTACTTACTATGAGTATATACCAATAGGAACTAGCATGGGATTCCACTCTTGATTATGTCATGTATGACTAATCAATTTTAACTTCTACCATGAGCTAGTCAACTAACTAGAACTCCTTTTAACCCCACTCACCACTCACCAATTACCACTCATCATTCACTCCATTTCACTTCCAATTCTCTTTCTAATTCTCTCTCAACACACACACACACACTATTATGAACGTATTTTTCCAGTAGTTAATCATCATCTTCATCAAAAATCACTTCAAGAATCAAGCAATAATCATCAAGCTATAATCATCATAGGAAGAACACTTCAAGAACACTTCAAAAATCCCTTCAAGTTTACTAATTTACTTCCAAGCTTTCTAATCCATTCCAAGTAATCATCTAAGATCAAGAAACCTTTGTTATATACAGTAGGTTATCTTTCTTATTCAAGGTAATATTCATATTCAAACTTTGATTCAATTTCTATAACTATAAACTATCTTAATTCGAGTAAAAATCTTACTTGAACTTGTTTTTGTGTCATGATCCTACTTCAAGAACTTTCAAGCCATCCAAGATCCTTTGAAGCTAGATCATTTCTTGTCACTTCCAGTAGGTTTACCTACTAAACTTGAGGTATTAATGATGTTCATAACATCATTCGATTCATATATATAAAATTATCTTATTCGAAGGTTTAAACTCGTAATCACTAGAACATAGTTTAGTTAATTCTAAACTTGTTCGCAAACAAAAGTTAATCCTTCTAACTTGACTTTTAAAATTAACTACACACACGTTCTATATCTATATGATATGCTAACTTAATGATTTAAAACCTGGAAACACAAAAAACACCGTAAAACCGGATTTACGCCGTCGTAGTAACACCGCGGGCTGTTTTGGGTTAGTTAATTAAAAACTATGATAAACTTTGATTTAAAAGTTGTTATTCTGAGAAAATGATTTTTATTATGAACATGAAACTTTATCCAAAAATTATGGTTAAACTCAAAGTGGAAGTATGTTTTCTAAAATGGTCATCTAGACGTCGTTCTTTCGACTGAAATGACTACCTTTACAAAAACGACTTGTAGCTTATTTTTCCGACTATAAACCGATACTTTTTCTGTTTAGATTCATAAAATAGAGTTCAATATGAAACCATAGCAATTTGATTCACTCAAAACGGATTTAAAATGAAGAAGTTATGGGTAAAACAAGATTGGATAATTTTTCTCATTTTAGCTACGTGAAAATTGGTAACAAATCTATTCCAACCATAACTTAATCAACTTGTATTGTATATTATGTAATCTTGAGATACCATAGACACGTATACAATGTTTCGACCTATCATGTCGACACATCTATATATATTTCGGAACAACCATAGACACTCTATATGTGAATGTTGGAGTTAGCTATACAGGGTTGAGGTTGATTCCAAAATATATATAGTTTGAGTTGTGATCAATACTGAGATACGTATACACTAGGTCGTGGATTGATTCAAGATAATATTTATCGATTTATTTCTGTACATCTAACTGTGGACAACTAGTTGTAGGTTACTAACGAGGACAGCTGACTTAATAAACTTAAAACATCAAAATATATTAAAAGTGTTGTAAATATATTTTAAACATACTTTGATATATATGTATATATTGTTATAGGTTCGTGAATCAACCAGTGGCCAAGTCTTACTTCCCGACGAAGTAAAAATCTGTGAAAGTGAGTTATAGTCCCACTTTTAAAATCTAATATTTTTGGGATGAGAATACATGCAGGTTTTATAAATGATTTACAAAATAGACACAAGTACGTGAAACTACATTCTATGGTTGAATTATCGAAATCGAATATGCCCCTTTTTATTAAGTCTGGTAATCTAAGAATTAGGGAACAGACACCCTAATTGACGCGAATCCTAAAGATAGATCTATTGGGCCTAACAAACCCCATCCAAAGTACCGGATGCTTTAGTACTTCGAAATTTATATCATATCCGAAGGGTGTCCCGGAATGATGGGGATATTCTTATATATATGCATCTTGTTAATGTCGGTTACCAGGTGTTCACCATATGAATGATTTTTATCTCTATGTATGGGATGTGTATTGAAATATGAAATCTTGTGGTCTATTGTTACGATTTAATATATATAGGTTAAACCTATAACTCACTAACATTTTTGTTGACGTTTAAAAGCATGTTTATTCTCAGGTGAATACTAAGGGCTCCCGCTGTTGCACACTAAAATAAGGACAAGATTTGGAGTCCATGTTTGTATGATATTGTGTAAAAACTGCATTCAAGAAACTGATTTCGATGTAACATATTTGTATTGTAAACCATTATGTAATGGTCGTGTGTAAACAGGATATTTTAGATTATCATTATTTGATAATCTACGTAAAGCTTTTTAAACCTTTATTTATGAAATAAAGGTTATGGTTTGTTTTAAAAATGAATGCAGTCTTTGAAAAACGTCTCATATAGAGGTCAAAACCTCGCAACGAAATCAATTAATATGGAACGTTTTTAATCAATAAGAACGGGACATTTCAGTTGGTATCAGAGCGTTGGTCTTAGAGAACCAGAAAATTTGCATTAGTGTGTCTTATCGAGTTTGTTAGGATGCATTAGTGAGTCTGGACTTCGACCGTGTTTTCTTTAAAAATGATTGCTTAACATTTTTGTTGGAAACTATATATTTTTAACATATGAATATTATGTGATATATTAATCTCTTAACGTGTTTGATATTATGTGATAGATGTCTACCTCTAGAACAAGTCCCATTGACTCACCTAATAATAATGAAGAGTCAAATGTAAATTGGAATGATTCGTGGACTGATTCACAAGTTCCCGAAGAGGAACCGGAAGAAGAGTCGGAACCGGAAGAAGAATCGGAACCGGAAGAAGAATCGGAACCGGAAGAAGAAATAGAACCGGTGGGGGAAATAATAAAACGGTTAAGTAAAAGAGAATCCTCAACCAACCGACCAAGGTTAATTATGGTCAATGGTGTTTCCGCCAAGGGAGCAAAATATTGGGAGGATTACCAATTCTCCGATGAATCGGATTCCGACGAGAATTCCGATGATGTTATAGAAATTACCCCAACTGAATTTAAAAAGGCAAAAAAAAAATAATAAGGGAAAGGGCATAAAAATAGAGAAATCTAATTCCAACCCCGATGAACTTTATATGTATCATCAACCCCCGAAGTCCTTAAGTTGTAACAATGACCCGGGAACCTCTAAATCACCAGGTTTTTCTAAACCAATGTGGACAACGACGGCTCGTATTAGGAGAACATCATATATCCCTAGAAACTTGGCAAAACGAACCAAAACCCAACAAGAAGAAACGAGCGAGTCGGAATAAGATAGTTGTATTCGTGTGGTGTAATATATGTAATATAGTGTGCTTATGCTTTATGATATATGTAAAAATTACTTGTATTAATAAGTATTTTTTTTATGAATCTAACCCTTGTCTATTTTACAGTATAAAAACACAAAATGGATAGACAACCCAATATTTTAAGAGACCTACCCGGAGACATGATTGATGAAATCTTGTCTAGAGTCGGTCAGAATTCCTCGGCACAACTATTTAAGGCGAGATCAGTTTGTAAGACATTCGAAGAATGTTCCAAGAATGCCTTGGTTTATAAAAGGCTTTCGTTGGAAAGATGGGGGATATCACATTGGGAAATCCATAAGTTACGATGTGTTTACTTTGACGCATATATTGCGGGGAACCCAAATGCTATTTTACGCAACGGGTTAAGAAATTATTTTGACTCAGTATATCCGAATATAGGACTTCGTGATTTAGAAAAAGCGGCTAACATGCAACATAAAGAAGCATGTTATGCTTACGGGTTAGTAATGTTCGCTTCTCACCAAAGTGAGAACAAGAACATCGGGCTACAACTATTAAACAAAACGTTCCCACAAGTGACGGAGTCGGTAATTGGGGTAAGAAATGAGGTTTTTAGGTTATTACGAGACTGTTGGTCATTACGTAACCCTCGTCCCTTTGACGACGTTACAACACGCTGTCTTATCAACGGCCATAACGGTTATGTTCCACAAGACCAAGGATGGGAAGTAGTCCTAGCAAAACCAGAATGCATGACTTGTTTCTGGACGTATGAATTACGTGTCTTTATTGCCTTTGCTGAACGACTTGTGTACTAGCTAGAATTATCTTCACAACTATCTTGTATTAAAGTTATTGTATGCTATATTTCATGCTTTATGTAAAATAAGCGGTATTGTAAGTTTGTAAAATATTGTATAAAAGTTTGAACGCGAAATATTATTACAATCAGTTTTTCATATAGAATTGTAGTAGTTGAATTGTATATTAGCTACTAAGTATGAACTTAACGGGTAGGTACTACCCGAATTTAAACTTATAAAACGCTAATATGAAGAAAAACCTTTTATAAATGAGTTCATATTATGCTACGAAATACTATTAACTACTCTTAATATTCTGTATGATTAACTTGTTCCATTTGACTATTTTGAAGGAAATGGCACCGACTACTCGACACACCGTGAATATGAATGAAGAGGAATTCCGTACTTTTCTAGCTTCAAACATAGCCGCAGTACAGGCTGCGCTACATACCAACAATAACCTTAGATCTGGCAGAACAGGAAATCGTGTAGGATGCACCTACAAAGAATTCACTGCCTGCAAACCTTTGGAATTTGATGGAACCGAAGGACCGATCGAATTGAAACGGTGGACCGAGAAGGTCGAATCGGTGTTTGCCATAAGTTAGTGTACTGAAGAGGACAAAGTGAAGTACGCTACGCATACCTTCACAGGTTCTGCGTTAACATGGTGGAATACCTATCTAGAGCAAGTGGGACAAGACGATGCGTACGCACTACCTTGGTCAGCATTCAAGCACTTGATGAACGAGAAGTACCATCCCAGAACCGAGGTCAATAAGCTCAAGACAGAACTTAGAGGGTTACGAACCCAAGGATTTGATATTACCACGTACGAAAGACGATTCACAGAATTGTACCTATTGTATCCGGGAGCATTCGAAGATGAGGAAGAGAAGATCGACGCGTTTGTGAAAGGATTACCGGAAAGAATCCAAGAAGATATAAGTTCACACGAGCCCGCCTCCATACAACAGGCATGTAGAATGGCTCACAAACTAGTGAACCAGATTGAAGAAAGAATTAAAGAACAGACTGCTGAAGAGGCCAATGTGAAGCAAGTCAAAAGAAAGTGGGAGGAAAACGGTGATAAGAATCACCAATACAACAACAACAGCAATTACAACAATAATCGCAACAATTATCGCAACATCAATCGCAACTACAACAAACGGCCCAACAACAACAACAACAACAACAACAACAGCAACTACAACAATCATCCCAACAACAATAATAACCGCAACAACAACAACAATCAGAAGCAGCTATGCCAAAGGTGTGAAAAGTATCACTCGGGGTTCTGCACCAAATTTTGCAACAAGTGTAAAAGAAATGGTCATAGCGCGGCGAAGTGTGAGGTCTACGGACCAGGGGTTAATAGAACGAAAGGAACAAATGGTGTCAGAACGAGTAATGGCGGAGCAAGTAGTGTCGGAGCAAGTTATGCCAATGTAGTTTGTTATAAATGTGGAAAACCGGGCCACATTATTAGAAATTGCCCGAACCAGGAGAACACGAATGTACAAGGCCGCGAAAGAGTTTTCAATATTAATGCGGCAGAGGCACAGGAAGACTCGGAGCTTGTTACGGGTACGTTTCTTATTGACAATAAATCTGCTTACGTTTTATTTGATTCGGGTGCGGATAGAAGCTATATGAGTAGAGATTTTTGTGCTAAATTAAGTTGTCCATTGACACCTTTGGATAGTAAATTTTTACTCGAATTAGCAAATGGTAAATTAATTTCAGCAGATAATATATGTCGGAATCGAGAAATTATACTGATTAGCGAAACATTTAAGATTGATTTGATACCAGAAGAGTTAGGGAGTTTTGATGTGATAATCGGTATGGACTGGTTGAAAGAAGTGAAAGCAGAGATCGTTTGTTACAAAAATGCAATTCGCATTATACGAGAAAAAGGAAAACCCTTAATGGTGTACGGAGAAAAGGGCAACACGAAGCTACATATTATTAGTAATTTGAAGGCACAAAAACTAATAAGAAAAGGTTGCTATGCTGTTCTAGCACACGTCGAGAAAGTACAAACTGAAGAAAAGAGTATCAATGATGTTCCCATTGCAAAAGAATTTCCCGATGTATTTCCGAAAGAATTACCGGGATTACCCCCACAGCGATCCGTTGAATTTCAAATAGATCTTGTACCAGGAGCTGCACCAATAGCTCGTGCTCCTTACAGACTCGCACCCAGCGAGATGAAAGAACTGCAAAGCCAATTACAAGAACTTTTAGAGCGTGGTTTCATTCGACCAAGCACATCACTGTGGGGAGCTCCTGTTTTGTTTGTCAAGAAGAAAGATGGTACATTCAGGTTGTGTATCAACTACCGAGAGTTGAACAAACTTACCATCAAGAACCGCTACCCACTACCGAGAATCGACGACTTATTTAATCAACTACAAGGCTCGTCTGTTTATTCAAAGATTGACTTACGTTTCGGGTATAATCAAATGCGGGTGAAAGAAGATGATATTCCAAAGACTGCTTTCAGAACACGTTACGGTCATTACGAGTTTATGGTCATGCCGTTTGGTTTAACTAATGCACCAGCTATGTTCATGGACCTTATGAACCGAGTGTGTGGACCATACCTTGACAAGTTTGTCATTGTTTTCATTGATGACATACTTATTTACTCAAAGAATGACCAAGAACACGGTGAACATTTGAGAAAGGTGTTAGAAGTATTGAGGAAGGAAGAATTGTACGCTAAGTTTTCAAAGTGTGCACTTTGGTTGGAAGAAGTTCAATTCCTCGGTCACATAGTGAACAAAGAAGGTATTAAGGTGGATCCGGCAAAGATAGAAACTGTTGAAAAGTGGGAAACCCCGAAAACTCCGAAACACATACGCCAGTTTTTAGGACTAGCTGGTTACTACAGAAAGTTCATCCAAGACTTTTCCAGAATAGCAAAACCCTTGACTGCATTAACGCATAAAGGGAAGAAATTTGAATGGAATGATGAACAAGAGAAAGCGTTTCAGTTATTGAAGAAAAAGCTAACTACGGCACCTATATTGTCATTGCCTGAAGGGAATGATGATTTTGTGATTTATTGTGACGCATCAAAGCAAGGTCTCAGTTGTGTATTAATGCAACGAACGAAGGTGATTGCTTATGCGTCTAGACAATTGAAGATTCACGAACAAAATTATACGACGCATGATTTGGAATTAGGCGCGGTTGTTTTTGCATTAAAGACTTGGAGGCACTACTTATATGGGGTCAAAAGTATTATATATACCGACCACAAAAGTCTTCAACACATATTTAATCAGAAACAACTGAATATGAGGCAGCGTAGGTGGATTGAATTATTGAATGATTACGAATTTGAGATTCGTTACCACCCGGGGAAGGCAAATGTGGTAGCCGATGCTTTGAGCAGGAAGGACAGAGAACCCATTCGAGTAAAATCTATGAATATAATGATTCATAATAACCTTACTACTCAAATAAAGGAGGTGCAACAAGGAGTTTTAAAAGAGGGAAATTTAAAGGATGAAATACCCAAAGGATTGGAGAAACATCTTAATATTCGGGAAGACGGAACCCGGTATAGGGCTGAAAGGATTTTGGTACCAAAATTTGGAGATATGAGAGAAATGGTACTTAGAGAAACTCATAAAACCAGATACTCAATACATCCTGGAACGGGGAAGATGTACAAGGATCTCAGGAAATATTTTTGGTGGCCGGGTATGAAAGCCGATGTTGCTAAATACGTAGGAGAATGTTTGACGTGTTCTAAGGTCAAAGCTGAGCATCGGAAACCATCAGGCCTACTTTAACAACCCAAAATCCCCGAATGGAAATGGGAAAACATTACCATGGATTTCATCACTAAATTGCCAAGGACTGCAAGTGGTTTTGATACTATTTGTGTAATAATTGATCGTCTCACCAAATCAGCACATTTCCTGCCAATAAGAGAAGATGACAAGATGGAGAAGTTAGCACGACTGTATTTGAAGGAAGTCGTCTCCAGACATGGAATACCAATCTCTATTATCTCTGATAGGGATGACAGATTTATTTCAAGATTCTGGCAGACATTACAGCAAGCATTAGGAACTCGTCTAGACATGAGTACTGCCTATCATCCACAAACTGATGGGCAGAGCGAAAGGAAGATACAAACGCTTGAAGACATGCTACGAGCATGTGTTATTGATTTCGGAAACAGTTGGGATCGACATCTACCATTAGCAGAATTTTTCTACAACAACAGCTACCATTCAAGCATTGAGATGGCGCCGTTTGAAGCACTTTATGTTAGAAAGTGCAGGTCTCCGATTTGTTGGAGTGAAGTGGGGGATAGACAGATTACGGGTCCGGAGATTATACAAGAAACTACCGAGAAGATCATCCAAATTCAACAACGGTTGAAAACCGCCCAAAGTCGACAAAAGAGCTACGCTGACATTAAAAGAAAAGATATAGAATTTGAAATTGGAGAGATGGTCATGCTTAAAGTTGCACCTTGGAAAGGCGTTGTTCGATTTGGTAAATGAGGGAAATTAAATCCAAGGTATATTGGACCATTCAAGATTATTGATCGTGTCGGACCAGTAGCTTACCGACTTGAGTTACCTCAACAACTCACGGCTGTACATAACACTTTCCACGTCTCGAATTTGAAGAAATGTTTTGCTAAAGAAGATCTCACTATTCCGTTAGATGAAATCCAAATCAACGAAAAACTCCAATTCATCGAAGAACCAGTCGAAATAATGGATCGTGAGGTTAAAAGACTTAAGCAAAACAAGATACCAATTGTTAAGGTTCGATGGAATGCTCGTAGAGGACCCGAGTTCACCTGGGAGTGTGAAGATCAGATGAAGAAGAAATACCCGCATCTATTTCCAGAAGATTCGTCAACACCTTCAACAGCTTAAAATTTCGGGACGAAATTTATTTAACGGGCAGGTACTGTAGTGACCCGAACTTTTCCATGTTTATATATATTAATTGAGATTGATATTTACATGATTAAATGTTTCCAACATGTTAAGCAATCAAACTTGTTAAGACTTGATTAATTGAAATATGTTTCATATAGACAATTGACCACCCAAGTTGACCGGCGATTTACGAACGTTAAAACTTGTAAAAACGACATGACGATATATATATGGATATACATATGGTTAACATGAGATTATGATAAGTAAGTATCTCCATAAGTATATTAACAATGAGTTATATACATATAAACAAAACTACTAACTTAAGGATTTCGAAACGAGACATATATGTAACGATTATCGTTGTAACGACATTTAAATGTATATATATCATATTAAAATATACTAATATATCATAATATCATGATAATATAATAATTTAACATCTCATTAGATATAATAAACAATGGGTTAACAACATTAATTGAGATCGTTAACTTAAAGGTTTCAAAACAACACTTACATGTAACGACTAACGATGACTTAACGACTCAGTTAAAATGTATATACATGTAGTGTATTTAGATGTATTAAAATACTTTTGGAAGACTTCAAAACATATATCAAAATACTCATACTTAACGAAAATGGTTACAGTTACTTTTCCATTCTTTTCTTTCATCAAGAATTCTAGTCGTATTCTTACCCGTATTATACACAGCTTCAAAACGTACTTATTATGAGTATATACCAATAGGAACTAGCATGGGATTCCACTCTTGATTATGTCATGTATGACTAATCAATTTTAACTTCTACCATGAGCTAGTCAACTAACTAGAACTCCTTTTAACCCCACTCACCACTCACCAATTACCACTCATCATTCACTCCATTTCACTTCCAATTCTCTTTCTAATTCTCTCTCAACACACACACACTATTATGAACGTATTTTTCCAGTAGTTAATCATCATCTTCATCAAAAATCACTTCAAGAATCAAGCTATAATCATCATAGGAAGAACACTTCAAGAACACTTCAAAAATCCCTTCAAGTTTACTAATTTACTTCCAAGCTTTCTAATCCATTCCAAGTAATCATCTAAGATCAAGAAACCTTTGTTATATACAGTAGGTTATCTTTCTTATTCAAGGTAATATTCATATTCAAACTTTGATTCAATTTCTATAACTATAAACTATCTTAATTCGAGTAAAAATCTTACCTGAACTTGTTTTTGTGTCATGATCCTACTTCAAGAACTTTCAAGCCATCCAAGATCCTTTGAAGCTAGATCATTTCTTGTCACTTCCAGTAGGTTTACCTACTAAACTTGAGGTAGTAATGATGTTCATAACATCATTCAATTCATATATATAAAACTATCTTATTCGAAGGTTTAAACTCGTAATCACTAGAACATAGTTTAGTTAATTCTAAACTTGTCCGCAAACAAAAGTTAATCCTTCTAACTTGACTTTTAAAATTAACTACACACATGTTATATATCTATATGATATGCTAACTTAATGATTTAAAACCTGGAAACACGAAAAACACCGTAAAACCGGATTTACGCCGTCGTAGTAACACCGCGGGCTGTTTTGGGTTAGTTAATTAAAAACTATGATAAACTTTGATTTAAAAGTTGTTATTCTGAGAAAATGATTTTTATTATGAACATGAAACTATATCCAAAAATTATGGTTAAACTCAAAGTGGAAGTATATTTTCTAAAATGGTCATCTAGACGTCGTTCTTTCGACTGAAATGACTACCTTTACAAAAACGAATTGTAACTTATTTTTCCGACTATAAACCTATACTTTTTCTGTTTAGATTCATAAAATAGAGTTCAATATGAAACCATAGCAATTTGATTCACTCAAAACGTATTTAAAATGAAGAAGTTATGGGTAAAACAAAATTGGATAATTTTTCTCATTTTAGCTACGTGAAAATTGGTAACAAATCTATTCCAACCATAACTTAATCAACTTCTATTGTATATTATGTAATCTTGAGATACCATAGACACGTATACAATGTTTCGACCTATCATGTCGACACATCTATATATATTTCGGAACAACCATAGACACTCTATATGTGAATGTTGGAGTTAGCTATACAGGGTTGAGGTTGATTCCAAAATATATATAGTTTGAGTTGTGATCAATACTGAGATACGTATACACTGGGTCGTGGATTGATTCAAGATAATATTTATCGATTTATTTCTGTACATCTAACTGTGGACAACTAGTTGTAGGTTACTAACGAGGACAGCTGACTTAATAAACTTAAAACATCAAAATATATTAAAAGTGTTGTACATATATTTTAAACATACTTTGATATATATGTATATATTGTTATAGGTTCGTGAATCAACCAGTGGCCAAGTCTTACTTCCCGACGAAGTAAAAATCTGTGAAAGTGAGTTATAGTCCCACTTTTAAAATCTAATATTTTTGGGATGAGAATACATGCAGGTTTTATAAATGATTTACAAAATAGACACAAGTACGTGAAACTACATTCTATGGTTGAATTATCGAAATCGAATATGCCCCTTTTTATTAAGTCTGGTAATCTAAGAATTAGGGAACAGACACCCTAATTGACGCGAATCCTAAAGATAGATCTATTGGGCCTAACAAACCCCATCCAAAGTACCGGATGCTTTAGTACTTCGAAATTTATATCATATCCGAAGGGTGTCCCGGAATGATGGGGATATTCTTATATATATGCATCTTGTTAATGTCGGTTACCAGGTGTTCACCATATGAATGATTTTTATCTCTATGTATAGGATGTGTATTGAAATATGAAATCTTGTGGTCTATTGTTACGATTTAATATATATAGGTTAAACCTATAACTCACCAACATTTTTGTTGACGTTTAAAAGCATGTTTATTCTCAGGTGAATACTAAGAGCTCCCGCTGTTGCATACTAAAATAAGGACAAGATTTGGAGTCCATGTTTGTATGATATTGTGTAAAAACTGCATTCAAGAAACTGATTTCGTTGTAACATATTTGTATTGTAAACCATTATGTAATGGTCGTGTGTAAACAGGATATTTTAGATTATCATTATTTGATAATCTACGTAAAGCTTTTTAAACCTTTATTTATGAAATAAAGGTTATGGTTTGTTTTAAAAATGAATGCAGTCTTTGAAAAACGTCTCATATAGAGGTCAAAACCTCGCAACGAAATCAATTAATATGGAACGTTTTTAATCAATAAGAACGGGACATTTCATTAATGTCTTACTAGCATAATATATAGGTTGAAATCGTTTTTCAATCCTTTGTCCTAAAACGGCTCCCATTGCAAAATCACTTGCATCGCACATTAATTCAAACGGTAGATTCCAATTTGGTGTTATCATGATTGGCACATTAGTGAGTTTCTCTTTAAGAATATTAAAAGATTTGATGCATTCATCTGAAAAGATGAATGGAGCATCCTTTTCTAGGAGTTTATTCATAGGAGTGGCAATTTTAGAAAAATCTTTTATAAAACGTCGGTAAAAACCCGCATGCCCTAGAAAACTCCTAACTCCTCTAACATTGGTGGGATGTGGAAGTTTAGCAATTACATCTACTTTAGCTCTATCCACTTCAATTCCTTCCTTTGAGATTTTATGTCCAAGAATGATGCCTTCTTTAACCATGAAATGACATTTCTCCCAATTAAGAACTATATTTGATTGTTCGCATCTAATAAGCATTCGTTCAAGATTAGCTAGACATGATTCAAATGTATCACCGAAGACTGAAAAGTCATCCATGAAAACTTCCATGCATTCTTCTATCATGTCGTAAAAAATCGCCATCATGCACCTTTGAAAGGTTGCAGGGGTGTTGCAAAGTCCAAATGGCATGCGTTTGTAAGCAAAAGTACCATAAGGGCACGTGAACGTGGTTTTCTCTTGATCTTCGGGTGCTATTGGAATTTGAAAATATCCGGAAAATCCATTAAGAAAACAATAGTAACTGTTTCTGGCTAATCTTTCCAACATTTGATCAATAAAAGGTAAGGGAAAGTGATCTTTTCTGGTGGCGTCATTTAATTTTCTATAATCAATACACACACGCCATCCTGTTACAGTCCTAGTAGGAATAAGCTCATTTTTTTCATTTGTAATGACAGTCATGCCACCCTTCTTAGGCACGCATTGAACTGGGCTTACCCATGGACTATCAGAAATTGGATAAATTAAACCTGCATCTAGCAGTTTAATTATTTCTTTTTTAACAAAATCTTGCATATTCGGATTTAGTCTTCGTTGGCGTTGCACATACGTTTTATGACCTTCTTCCATAAGGATTTTATGTGTGCAATACGAAGGACTTATTCCTTTTATATCATGAATCTTCCATGCAATGGCTGGTTTATGAGCTTTCAACACAGAAATGAGTTGTGATTTCTCATTTTCAGTAAGAGAAGACGATATTATTACAGGTAATTCAGATTCACCATGTAAATAAGCGTATTCCAAATGGTTTGGAAGTGGCTTTAACTCTAATTTCGGAGGTTCTTCTATCGATGATTTATATCGATATCTGTCTTCTTCTTTTAGCATTTTAATTTCTTCTGTTGTTGGTTCATATCCATTAGCTATTAGTGTAGCTAACATTTCAGCTTCATCAATTGGTTCAGTTCTTTCTCCTAAAGAACATTCTCCTGTTCCTTGTAATTCTGGAAATTCTTCTAATAATTCTGCATGTGAATCTATAGTTTGAATATAATAACATGTATCATCTGCAGATTGCGGTTGTTGCATTGCTCTATCAACTGAAAAGGTAACACTCTCATCCTCTATACTTAGGGTCAATTTCTTACCGAACACGTCTATCATTGCTTTAGCCGTGTTTAAGAATGGTCTTCCTAATATGAGAGGAACTTGAGAATCTTCTTCCATGTCCAGAACAACAAAATCTACTGGAAATACTAAAGTACCAACTTTAACTAGCATGTTCTCCATTATCCCTCTAGGATATTTTATTGATCTATCGGCTAGTTGTATACTTATTCTTGTTGGTTTCAATTCTCCAAGGTCTAGTTTAGCGTATAATGAATACGACATTAAATTTATACTAGCACCTAAGTCTGCCAATGCTTCTATTGAACTAAGACTACCCAGAAAACATGGAATTGTGAAACTTCCTGGATCAGATAATTTTTCTGGTATCTTATTCAACAGCACTGCTGAATAATTAGCATTCATAGTAACAGCCGACAGTTCTTCCATTTTCTTTCTATTTGAGATTAGATCTTTCAGAAATTTAGCATATCTAGGCATTCCTGAAATCACATCAATGAAAGGAAGATTTACATTTATCTGTTTAAACATATCCAAGAATTTGGATTGCTCTGCTTCAAGTTTCTCTTTTTTCATTTTACTCGGGTAAGGAAGTGGTGGTTGGTATGGTTTAACATAAGGTTTAGCCTTAACTGTGTTATCTTCATTAACCTTTTCAACCACCGGTTCTTTTTCCTTATCTTGATCAGGTTGTGGTTCTTGTGGAGTAGGAATAGCTTCATCAGAAGTTACAGGTATTTCAGGTGGTTTAAGTGTTGTACCACTTCTTGTGGTAATGGCTTTAGCTGTTTCATTCCGGGAGTTAGCATTTGTATCACTAGGTAAACTTCCTGATTTACTTTCACCTATTAACCTTGCTAGGTTACTTACTTCTTGTTCCAAGTTTTGAATAGAAGCTTGTTGATTTCTAAATGCTTGAGCATTTTGTTCATTAGTTTGTTTTTGAGATGTGAAAAACTGCGTTTGAGTTTCAACTAGCTTTGTCATCATATCTTCTAAATTCGGCTTTTTATCATCGGTTTGTGGTGGTTTGTTTTGAAACTTAGGTCTTTGCTGATTGTAACTATTATTGGATACTTGTTGATTGTTAGGACCTTGTTGGTTGTTGTATGGAATATTTCGATTATAATTCTGGTTTTGATTGTAAATTGGTCTTGGCGGTTGATAATTATTCTGATAATTATTTCCAGGCCTTTGGTTTAGATATGAAACATTCTCTCTTTGTTCCATTGTTAATTCAATACTGAGACAATCTTTTGTCAAATGTGGTCCTCCACACTGCTCACAACTAATTTGTATTGAGTGGATATCTTTAGTCATCTTTTCTATTCGTCTCTCGACAGTATCTATCTTTGCAGAAATGGAATCTAAGTCATGGCTAGAATCGGCTCTAGCTGCTTTAGATGATCTAACGATATCTTTTTATTGGTGTCACTCATGTGAGTGGGAAGCAGTGTTATCAATAATTTTGTAAGCATCAGTTTCAGTTTTCTTCATAATAGAACCACCAGCTGCTATATCGATGTCTTTTCTTGTAGTGATGTCGCATCCTTGGTAGAATATTTGTACTATTTGACAGGTGTCTAAACCATGTTGCGGACATCCTCTTAATAACTTTCCAAATCTTGTCCACGCCTCATATAGAGTTTCATTTGGCTTCTGTGTGAACGTAACAATTTCTCCTTGAAGTCTTACGGCTTTAGATGCCGGAAAGAATTGTTTAAGAAATTTTTCAACTAAAACGTCCCATGTATCAATCGCCCCTTCAGGTAACGATTCCAACCAATCTTTGGCTTCTCCCTTAAAGTCCAGGGAAATAACATGAGATATATCTGTTCATCCTCCACTTCTCGGATTTTAAATAGAGTGCAGATCCTATTAAAGGTACGAAGATGTTCATTTGGATCTTCCTTCGGCGCACCACTAAATTGGCATTGATTAGTCACCATGTGTAGAATTTGTCCTTTGATTTCATAATCTGGCGCATTAATGTCTGGATGAGTAATTGCGTGACCTTGGCCAGTGCGTTTAGCTCTCATTCGGTCTTCCATACTTAAAGGTTCTAGATTCTCCATAATTGAATTTGTTGAATCGAAATCACTAGAGGATTCTGATTTAATGGTTCGTTCCTCAACAATCTCTGTTTGAATGATTGGTGGTTCCGGAGGAAAAATTAATGGTTCAGGATCTACGAATTGTCCCTGAATATTCTCCGGATTCTCAATTGTGAGGTCGGGTTCAAAAAATGGATTATCGGAAATTTGAATTGGAGTACTTGGTCGACTGGATGACGATTCTAAAGAAAAATCAACGGCGGTAATATTAGCTAGATGTCTTGATCGAGTTACAGGTGATGAACGTACAAAAGGTGGTGAACGTCTTGCTCGGTGCATTCACTGAATATCCTATTAGTTTTTTAAAAGGAAAGAAAAATTATATAAGTTATCCAATTAATAGACTTTTCTGATTTTGCCCACGTTTCGAATAGCCAAAAGATGCAGCAGAGGGGCAGGATTCATTTGGTCTCAATATAATTGAGGACTGTTTGGCTCCAATAACCCGGTCCACGTACGAATCCAACTATTACTACGAACCAGAAAATTTTGATGTCTATCAATTTAACCACTTAAAATAAATTTTCGTAATTTTAAGAAGTATAGATAAGAAGTAGAAAAAAAATCTATGTCCTAAAACTAGAATAGCGAGAAATAAGAAAGAAAAAGAGTGCGTCGAAAAAGGTCGAAAAAGAAAAGATCGAAAAAATAAAAGGCGTCGAAAAATAAGAAATAATAAAAAAAATGACTTATAGAACTTAAAAACACTCGACTAACCCAACCTTATTACTATCACTAACTTAAAATTATAATCGTAAATTGAGATTACTAATTGGAATGATAATTGATACATAGGTAAAAGGCGTCTAAAAATATTAAAGCTTACAAGTAAAACTATATCCCAAATGGAAATATCTTAAAAAGGTACTAAAACTTAAAAAGGTGTCGCAAAATTCTAAATCAGCTAAATCTTAGTCTAAAAAAAAAAAAGCACTTAAGGGATTTTACGGCAAAGCCTAAAAATCTAGAAATAAAAATAACTATGGCAAAAACTATGAATTAAAACTAAATACGAGCGAAAAATACAAAAAATTACTCTAAAACAATTAAAAAGGAACAAAATATAAAAATATACTAAAAGTTGTAAAAAGTACAATTTTTTATAAAAATATTATTTTTATATTATTTATTTAATAAAACTATTAATTTTACAATTTAAATAAACTAATTTAACTAAATATAAAATAAATTAAAAATAAACTAAATAATAAAATATTAAAACCTAATTAGGGTTTATTAAATAATAATAATAATACACCGTAATTAATGCAGTTAGGGTTTCCTGTCGATCACATGAGTTTATGCCTTCAGGCTCATGCGATCGCATGAGCCAGGATTTTGGGCCAGGTTACGGGCTGCTACAGTAGCAGGCCCGAGAGTTTATTTTTATTTTTTATTTTTATTTTGCTGTGTTTATTTTTTATGTTTTAAATATTTATATAATATATTTTTATAAATTAAATAAAACTTATATTTTTATAAAATAAATATAAAGAAACTTTTATAGAACTTAAATATTTAACAAACTCTTAAAAATATTTATATTTTTGTTTTTCTTTTTATATTTTCGAATATATTAAAACGTATTTTTACAAAAGCGTATTTTAATAAAAGTAAACTAAAAATAAAAATCTTTTTTTTTATTTAGCCTTGCGCTTCCGGCTTTTAAGCAAGAAAAATCCCCGGCAGCGGCGCCAAAAATACTTGGTGTTAAAGCTAAGGGGTATAAAATACTATTAAATTTTGCAAGGAAATACTATTAAATACGATACAATTTTACACAAGATATTTATTTATTTAGAGAATGGATATACTTAAACCTTGCTACAACACTTATAGGCAGTGTACCTAATCATACAGTAGTGTAGTTTTTAGTAAGTCCGGCTCGTTCCACGGGGAATCTTTTAATCAAAGCTTAATGCTATATTAGTTTTATTTTATAAAAATACAAATATATATATAAGTAATATTATTATTATAAAGGGGGGTTTTTACCGTTTAATGACCGGTTTGTCGATTTTAAAAACTTTAGTCGCAGTTAAAACAAAATGTAAAATATTGAATAAATAAAAGACTTAATTTAAAGCGTAAAGTAAATAATGATAATGAAATTGCGATAAATAAAAGTGCGATAAAATAAACTTGCGATAATTAAAAAGTACGATAATTAAAAGTGCAATTAAATACAATAACAAAAAAATAAAAGTGTGATAATTAGAAGTGCAATTAAATATAAAATAAAGGAAATTAAATATGAAATAAAAGAATTATGCTTATTTAAACTTCCGTAATCATGATGTTTGACGTGTTGATTTTAGTTTTATGCCCATGGGTTAATTGTCCTTTGTCCTGGATTATTTAATATGTCCGTCTGGTTTTTGTCCATAACAGTCCATCAGTCATAAATATAAAGTGCGAGTGTCCTCGTCAAATTATCCTTATACCCGAAGTTAAATATTCCAACTAATTGGGGACTTAAACTGTAACAAGATTTTAATACTTTGTTTAATAATTACACCAGGACGTCGACTGAGTGTAACCCAAGGTTTTAATACTTTGTTATCAATTATGCCAAGTGTCCTTGTACATAATTTTACCCCTGTTTTAATAATTCTAGTGGCTATTAATCCATTCCCGTGTCCGGTTAAATGAACGATTATTCGTACATATAAATATCCCGCCCATCGTGTCCGATTGAGTGTATATGGTTATTTATAGGGACGTCCAATTGTAAATCTTTATATTAAAATTAACAAACTATCATTTAGTTAAACAAATATAAAGCCCATTAATAGCCCATAGTCTAATTTCCACAAGTGTCGTTCTTTTGTCCAAACCCCAATTATGGTACAAAGCCCAATTACCCAATTTTAGTAATTAGCCCAACATCATGATTACTTCATTTTAAATAAGCATAATAATAACTTAGCTACGAGACATTAAATTAAAAAGATTGAACATAACTTACAATGATTAAAAAGAGCGTAGCGTTACCCGGACAGAATTTCGACTTACACCCTTACAACATTCGCTAACACACCCTTATTATTAGGATTTAAAATTAAAATTAAAATTAAAATTAAAATATAAATTATATATACATATACTACGTTTGAGTGAAGAAGAAAAAGATGTGTTTTTACGTTCACCAAACTGCGAATTTATAGGCCTGTGGGCTGGAAAATATGCTCATGCGATTGCATGGAGTTTCTTCCTCCAGGCCATGCGATCGCATGGCCAGCTGGGGAGACTCAAAAGTCTTTGTTTTTTTATGCCGACGGTTTTTAAATATAATATAATATATATATTAATTTTAAGAATTAATTATATATTATATTATATTCATGTGCATAGTTGACTTGAAATTTTTAGTCCATTGCATCGAGCGTTGAGAGTTGACTCTGGTCCCGGTTCCGGATTTTCGAACATCCTTGCGTACAATTTAATATCTTGTACTTTGCGTTTTGAATCTTGTACTCTTGTAATTTCGAGACGTTTCTTATCAATAATTGGAACCTCTTTGATTGTAATTTGTTCTTTTGAGCTTTTTGGTCGTTTGCATCTTTAATTCGTCGAATCTGTCTTTTGTCTTCACCTTTTATTATTTAAACAAATATCACTTGTAAATAGAACAATTGCAACTAAAAGCTTGTCTTTCTTGAGGAATAATGCTATGAAATATATGTTCGTTTTTAGCATTATCAATATATTATACCTATAAACATAAAACAATGATATTTTTATATATGATATAATTAATATTCAAACACATATTATATAATGATATATATTAAATGTAAATATTCATTATAGGTTAATTGTAATATTAATATTATTATAATATATAATGAATAGATATGAAAAAACAAGATATATAACTTGTATTATCTTAATTGTTAATTGTATTATCATTAGATATTGTTATTACCTTTATCATTAAAAATTATTATTAATAATATTATAAATTATTATTATTATCATTACTATTGTTAATAGAAAATAATACAATATATATTATTATGATCAATTATAATAAAATTATTATATATATTTTTTTTTTCTACAAGCAACATTATTATTTATTTTTATTATAAATGTAATTATTATTATTCTTAATAAATAATGACTATTAGTTATAAATATTAAATTTATAAAATATATAAAATAGGAAAATCATACAAGTTGTTAGAGATACCTATCAGCTGTATCTGATTGTGTTTATTTCCTCTTATATGCGTCATCAGAGTCCAGAGTAATCATAGTTTCAAACAAATTAAGTTACATGTATATCCAAAATATGCTAGCTAGCAAATTCCCCATACATATATATATATATATATATATATATATATATATATATATATATATATATATATATATATATATATATATATATATATATATTCTGTACTGAATAATATCCCGTCGACTATATGATCTTGCATAAATGTGAAATTTTGTTACGAGTCCCTCTCAATTAATCACATCAGGTTCTATTTCCATTATTCAGTTCTATTTATGTTTTACACAACTGCATCTGTGGAAGTTAAAGACAGAAAAAAAAACACAGTTTATATAGCTCACCCCTATGTTCGTGTTCATTACTATCAACAGCTCGATTTTGAATGAAATTTAAAAATCCTTAAATGAAAAGTTGTTAGTAATCGTTTATATAAACTATCTGCAAATTTATAGATTTCAATTCCTCATATTCATCATGAATTTACGAGTCAAAATTAAAAATTATAAAAGTCAAACAATGTGTTCATCCAAAAATTTGAATTCGTTTGAAAGATTCTGAGGCAATTGTTGATTGAGAAAGTTTATAGGAGAAGTTTCCTACCTATTTCATGTAGAGTTCGTATTCTGAAACTGTCAAGATTTCGAGTTTAGTGTTTGAGTTCCAATTTTTGTTACAGCGACGGTTTACAACTATTATGATTTATATATTTTTTTCGCTGTTAATCAATAACAACTACAACAGCTTATCTCTGTTCCGTTTAAAAATTTATAACACATTTTTATTGGGTTTACTATTATGGTCCTGGGGTACTGAATGTGTCGTTCGAAGATTGAAGAAGAAAGGGAATAACTAGAACATAAGCAATACGGGTTAAATGAATTTTGGGTGAGCATAAATTCAGGAAAACATATTTAGAAGTATGGTTAAGGGTGTTAGACGGTGAGCGGGAGGTCGCGGGTTCGAGTCCCGTCTTGGGCTTTTTTTTTTAGAGGAAGTTTTAAAAGGGTATATACTTTTATTTTCATTTCCATTATCATTATTATTATTATTATTATTATTATTATTATTATTATTATTATTATTATCATTATTTGTAGTAGTTATGTTAAAATAAATAATATGACCAAAGTTATTATCATTTTTTTTATATATATTACTAAATAATAACATTGAATAACATTAGTATAATTAATATTAATTATTACTATTGTTAATATTAATATTGATATAAGTTTTATTATTAATATGATTATGATTACTATAATTAGTGTTATTATCAATTTTAATGAACATAAGTATTATTACTAATATTATCATTATTATTATAAATATGATTATCATTATTAGAATTATCATCATTAATATTAATATTAATATTATTATTATTATTACCACTAAAATGATTATAAGTATTATCATGAATATTACTATTATGTAACTACTAAAATCATTATCATAACTATCATTAACAATTAAAATTGATACTTTTATAGTTATTATCATTAATATCATTATTAGTATTATCACTAATAGAAATATTAACATTATTACCTCTATTAGAAAACTTAAGTATTATAATTATTGCAACTTTATCATATTTAATATTATTATTATAAATACTATTTTCCAAACAAACGATATATATATATATAAATATATATATATATATTTAATACATATAACATAATAAAATTTATATTTTTATATACAAAATGAAAATATGAAGATATATACATATTATTAATATAAATATAACATAACTAATAAATTCATATATATACAATTGTTCGATTGCAAATATGTGTATTAATATATACAAATGATATAGGTTCGTGAATCCGAGGCCAACCCTGCATTGTTCAATATAGTCATATGTATTTTTACTACAAAATACATTAGGTGAGTTCATTTGATTCCCTTTTACTCTTTACATTTTTGGGACTGAGAATACATGCGCTACTTTTACAACTGCTTTATTAAATGCTTTTGAAATACATTTTGAACTGCGAATACATGAAATGCTTTTATAAATGTTTGACGAGATAGACACAAGCAAAACATTCCTCGAATGAATTATGTGGACGTGATAATTGCCACCATTGAATTATGTGGACATGATAATTGCCATAATTGATATGAATATTTTTCCCCTGATTATTATTGCTTGGTAACCTAAGAATTAGGGAACATCACTAATTTTGAGAATTAGTGCACGCCTAATTGACGCGAATCTTAAAGGTAGCTACCGGGTTTAACACCCCCACCCAGAATGTTCACTAGACGGAAGGGCTAGTGGGCGTGGTGTTTAGTACTTCGAAGTTTATATGATTATTATATAGACGAGATGTTAGGTTTTGGGGATATTATTATGCGCATTATATGTTAAGGTCGGTTACCAAGCCAAACTATGAAAGTAATGAAAAGTGAATGTTATGTATCGAGAGAATGATTTTATACACAGGTTATGTGTATGTTATTTTTGTGCACGAGATATGTGTACGGTTATTAAGATTTATGAAAGATGATTTCATACACGAGAAAGGTGTACTGTATTTAAAAGATATCGCATGTACATTACAGGTGGGTATAGGATTCGGGCCCATTTGTACCATGCATCATTTAAATCTTGTGGTCTATCAAAATGATGAATTTTATTGTTTTATGATAAACCTATGAACTCACCAACCTTTTGGTTGACACTTGAAAGCATGTTTATTCTCAGGTATGAAAGAAATCTTCCGCTGTGCATTAGCTCATATTAGAGACATTACTTGGAGTCATTCATGACATATTTCAAAAGACGTTGCATTCGAGTCGTCGATTTCATCAAGATTATTATTAAGTCAATTATAGATGGATATATTATGAAAGGATATGCATGCCGTCAATTTTCGATGTAAATGAAAGTTTGTCTATTAAAAACGAATGCAATGTTTGTAAAATGTATCATATAAAGGTCAAGTACCTCGCAATGAAATCAACTATTGTGAATCGTTTATAATGTATATGAACGGGTCCTTTCAGATTTACTATTTTGTTACTTGAGTAACATATATACATCATATATATATTTTATTTGACGTCTCGGTGTATATGTGTGACCCCGAAGGCTCAAATGAAGTTGGCCATATAGTTATATGTTGTACCTTGCACATTAATCCTACACACTCCCACCTGTGCATGGCACAACACTAATTAACTGTACAAACAATGGTAAGCGTCTAGCAATACGTCATTGTCCCCAAATTCATGTGAGGGTAGTTTCTCGAAACTGTTTATGGTAAGTTTTAAATGTCATTCGTCCTTTTGTTTAAAGTTTTAAATGTCATTCGTCCTTTTGTTTAAGATACTTTAGTTAAACTTGTGATATGGATCATTGGTCATTCTCATTTGTTTAACAATTTTGTTTCTCGATCTTAGAACTGAATTAGATCACCAAATTAATTAAGTATCATCTTAATTACATCTGGGTGCGGCCACACAAATATCTTATTCATTCATCGAGGAGCTCAAAAAGTATCTAACTCCAAACATTTTAGAGGAACAAATCCTATATTGCATACACGTGTCTATCACGAGCTTTACATTATACTCAATAAAGGCCTTTATAACAATCTTATTCAGGACAGCGTTTAACCATATCAAAGTACAATGCTACACTCATCAAGATGGGCTTGCATCTCAAGTCTAAGGACACAAAGACATAATCACTAAAAGATTCAATACTGACTACGATCCATGTAGTGACATCTCATGGTTGGGTCATTTCAATATTCATCATCAATGAATACATATGAATTTTGGTCTCAACAAGTTAACTATTCATCATCAATGAATATAACTAAAATTTTACATTAATCTTAATTCATGTTATTCCCGTAACATGACCGATTATGGAGATTTTGAATAATCAACAATTATTCATGGATTAAACATGCTAATATAGAACACAGTGATATAAATGAAAACGATCATACCAACTATATATCAATTCATTAATATAAAACTACTTAATGTTCCAAAAATATCCAAATACTAAATTACAAATGAAAAAGATCAGCGGCATAACGAAGTCCAGTATTACTAGAATGATCATCATGCTTGTTGTGCATCATGGGCTTCATGAACGGGTCAGCCACATTATCATTTGTATGAACCTTTAAGAATACTAATATCATTCCTCTTAATGACTTAATGAATGTAGTCAAATTTTTGAAGAATGTGCCAGATACTTTTATGTACATGTGATTCTTTCAAGAGTATATTAACACTCAAACTATCACAGTACATATTATAGAAAATTAAATGTTGTGTACTACTCTGAGTATAACAACAAACTTCCTTATCCAGACAGCTTTCTGAGCAGCTTCTCAGTCAACAATGTATTCTGCTTTTGTTGTAGATTGTTCAATAGTGTTCTGCCTAGAGCTCTTTCAATCAACTATCTTGCCCATCACGACAAAGAAACAACGTGACTGGATCGAGAATCATCTTGATCAGTTTGGAAACTAGAATCAGTATAAAACTTAATACTTAACTCTTCTTCCAAACTACCGTAAACCAAGAACATATCATTAGTACTCTGCAAATACTAAAGAATATTCTTAACAATAATCCAATGTACTTCACCTGGATTATGTTGACAATGACTCGTCAAACTCAAAACTAACGAAACATCGAGTATAGTACATATCATGGCATACATAATGGATCATATAGCTGAAGCATATGTGATACATTTCTTTTGTCTCATCTCATCTGCTGTGATAGAACTTTTGAGACTTTCTCAAGGTTCTGCCCTTTTGCATTGGCAAAGCTCCATGCTTGGAGTTTTGCATGCTAAATCTCTGCAAGATAATGTATGTACTTTGATTCAAACCAATATGCCAATTGGATCTATTGTATAGATCCTCATTCCAATAATATAAGTAGCTTCATCAAGATCCTTTATGGAAATACATTTTCCAAGCCAAGACTTGACATCTTGCAAGTTGGAATGTTATTTCTAATAAGTAATATGTCATTAACATATAAGATCAAGAAGACTACTTTGCTCCCGCTAGCTCTAATGTAAACTCAGGGCTTATCTTGGTTTTGAGAAAAATTAAACACTTTGATTTTCTCATTAAACTTAAGATTCTAGTTCCTGGATGCTTGCTTTAATCCATAAATGGATTTTAGAAGCTTGCATACTTTATTAGGATGCTTAGGATTCATAAACCCTTCCAGCTGAACCATATATACGCCCTCGCTTAGGTCGCCATTTAGGAAAGCGGTTTTGACATCCATTAGCCATATTTTATTATCATGAAAAGTAACCATGGCAATAAGTATCCTAATTGTTTTAAGGCTTGCGACTGGTGAAAAACTTTCATCATAACCTTTTGTCACCAATTGAGCTTTAAAAGTATTTACATTACCGTCCATATCAGTCTTCCTTTGAAGACCCATTTTTACCTCATTGTCTTACAATTGGGTAGAAGATCAATCAAGTCTCATACTTGATTATCCTTCATGGACTGCATATCTGTATTCATAGAATCTGTCATAACCCGTCCTTAACCATAAGAACGCGTTAGATAACGTATGATTTCATTGCGAGGTATTGACCTCTATATGAGACATTTTTGAAAGAAAACTGCATATATTATACATTACAAACCATAACCATTATTTTTGTTGCAAGCTTAAGACAATAAAAAGAAGATTAACGTTTAGCGATAATCTTCGACTTACAAACTTTACAAATGATGACAACAACACGGTTTCTAGCATATTTTACAATACAACATCTCGGATATGCAGTTTTATTTTTGACACAAACATGCGTACGCAAGATCCTGGTTAGATCCAACATGATGCAACGGAAGCTTTAGAAATCACCTGAGAATAGACATGTTTTAAAAAGGTCAACATAAAGTTGGTGAGATATAGGTTTAATGCCGGCAGCAATATATATATAGACCACAAGATTTCGTATATAAACAGTTTAATAAAGGTATTCTAAGTGGTTGAGCACTTGGTAACCATACTTAACATTTTCACGTCGCATATTCCCTTTAATATGAAATCTTACTACACCGTACCAAGTGTAGTCACAAAACGAAGTACTGTGCAACCGTTGAATACTGGTCGTCCAGTCCGGTTGGGGTTGTCAGGCCCGATAGATCTATCAACAGGATTCGCGTTTACAATGCCGCTGTAAATAACAGTTACCAAGCTACAGGGAAGTATGCCAGTGGTACAACTCAACGTAGAATATATTTTTCAGTTACTTGTGTCCATATCGTAAAACATAAAATACATGTATTCTCATCCCGAAATATTTAGAGTTTAAAAGTGGGACTATATACTCACTCTTGTCTTGATGATATATATATTTTGACTCGGTCTTCCGGTTGATATCACGAACCTATCCATATATAATATATCAATATGTTTTCATTTTAAAACAAACGTTATATATATATATATACTTGTTATACTTTTAATATTTTGAATATTTCCTTAGTCCGTAGTTAGCATTCCGATGTTAGTAACTCAATTTTAATGGTTCATTTTTAGATGTTTAATATACCCGCAATAAACAAAACCCCCAACGAAATAAATAAAACCCCATCGTATATGTATTGGTCGAGATTAATCTTGACCCATGGTACCGATGTTGTCAAATGACGTGTTGCGTACATAAAGTACCGGTGTTGTCAAATGACGTGTTGCGTACAATCATGGGATCTTATGATTAATCTTCTCGTGTTGCTTACGGGTGATCCTGAACCATATGAAATTGAATTATGAGTACATATATATAAAATATCATGTTATCTTAGAAGTATGTGATTTTATGTAAATTTTTCCAATGAATCCCGAAGTTGAAAATGTCTAGGATAGCCAATTTTGTTTCGGTCATAGTTTCTTCGTTACAAGTCCGTTTTCGTTGATTCAAATTGCCATCTTCTTGGATCGAGTTCTTCTTTAAGACTATGAACTGTAAATACCTTGGTTTGTATTCAAAATCATACGGCATAAGTGAAAGTTTAGTGAAACATATGAAGTTAAACATTTTGTTACAACAAAATCATTTAATGACCATTTTTCCAAAAATACTTATACTTTGAAAAACTAAGTTTTACCTTGTTAAATTAACATATAAATAAGTTATGTTACATGTCTTGAAGTATTTTAAAAGTTAAGTTAGAAGGATCTATTCAGTTTGCAAACAAGTTTGAAAATATTCAAACTATGTTCTTGTTGTTAAACTTTTGTACCACAAAATAAGATAGCTATATATATATGAATTGAATAAGGTTATGAACATAGATTCTACCTCAAGTTCCTTGGATAAGTTTGCTGTAAAAGAGGAGTAAGAAGCTAGAATCAAAAGGGTGATAGAAGTGGATGAAAGATTGGAAGTGAGTTGGTGTTCTTGGAAGGTTTTCTTGAAGTGTTGTTGTAAGAGTTTTCTTATGGTGTTTTAGTATGGTTTTTGAAGCTAGATCTTTATGGAACTTTGCTGAATTGATTAAGGGTTTTAAGGCTTCAAAGTATGTGTGTGTTTTGGCTAGAAAGTTGAAGTAAAATGAATGAAGATGATGATACATATAAAGGCCATAAAAACGTGGCCATGAGGAGACAAGACAAGGTTTTCTCTTGTATTTTTGTATAATAATTCATGCATGCATCCAAATTCCAATTACCTTGCTCTAAGGGCAGTAACAAGGGTGGGTTAGGTGGTGATTTGATGTGTATTTACTATTAGTAAATACGTATAGAAGCTTGGTATGATACGAGTACAAATACTCTAGGTATACGTATAGAAATTTTGTGAAAAATGGAATGAGGATTCAAATTTAGCTATCTTTTGTGAATACACTTATATGATTTTATGTATTTAAGTTCTTAAAAGTGATTAAATACATTACTTATACGATATATGTATAAACATTATAAGTCTTAAGTATTTATGTCAAATAACGTTACGTATAGTTATCGTTTTGAAAACTTAAGTTAGTAGTTTCAAAATATACTTGTAACTTATTGTTATTAATATAAAATGAGGTATTAAAACATTCATTAATCATGTTAAATATGTATATATACATATATATATACACAAACGTATAATTATCATATATTGTATAGTTCGTGATATCATCGGTCAAACTAGACGGTCAAACGTTGTGTAAAACTCTTTTCGGAAATATAAGTCTCAACAATTTGGATTGCTTATCAAGTTGGTAATGTTTAATTTATGTAAATATCAATCTTATAAGTATAGAACGATCGAAAAAGTGCGGGTCGTTACATTACCTCCCCGTTAAATAAATTTCGTCCCGAAATTTTAAAATTGTACCTATTTTGCGTCATCGAGAACAAGTGTGGATACTTTTGCTTCATCTGATCCTCTCGTTCCCAAGTAAACTCGGGACCTCTTCTAGTATTCCAACGAACCTTAACAATCGGTATATTGCTCTGTTTGAGCTGTTTAACTTCACGGTCCATGATTTCAATTGGTTCTTCGACGAATTGTAGTTTCTCGTCGACATGGTTTTCTTCAAGAGGAATGGTAAGGTCTTCCTTTGCAAGACACTTCTTAAGGTTCGAGACGTGAAAGGTATGATGTACTCCGGCGAGTTGTTGCGGTAACTCGAGTCGATAAGCTACCGGTCCAATGCGTTCGATGATCTTGAACGGGCCTACATATCTTGGGTTCAGTTTACCCCTTTTGCCGAAACGTATTACACCTTTCCAAGGTGACACCTTTAGCATAACCATGTCCCCGACCTGAAACTCTAATGGTTTCCTTCGGACATCGGCGTAGCTCTTTTGGCGACTACGGGCTGTTTTCAATCTCTCCTTGATTTGTACTATCTTCTCGGTCGTTTCGTGTATGATCTCGGGACCAGTTAAATGTCGATCTCCTACTTCATTCCAACAGATAGGAGATCTACACTTCCTTCCGTACAATGCTTCGAATGGCGCAGCTCCAATGCTCGCATGATAACTATTATTATACGAGAATTCTGCTAACGGTAGATATTTATCCCATCCGTTTCCAAAATCGATCACACATGCCCTGAGCATGTCTTCAAGAGTCTGAATTGTTCTTTCACTCTGCCCGTCGGTCTGCGGATGATATGCGGTACTCATATCCAGACGAGTTCCTAGTGCCTCCTGTAGTGATTGCCAGAACTTTGAGGTAAATCTACTATCACGATCAGATATAATGGAAATAGGTATTCCATGCCTTGAAACAATTTCCTTTATATACAATCGTAATAGTTTCTCCATTCTATCCGTTTCCTTCATAGGCAAGAAATGTGCAGACTTGGTGAGACGATCAACAATCACCCAAATGGTGTCGTATCCCCAGGCAGTCTTTGGTAACTTCGTGATGAAATCCATGGTAATACCGTCCCATTTCCATTCTGGAATTTCTGGTTGTTGAAGTAACCCTGACGGCTTCTGGTGTTCTGCTTTGACTTTGGAACAAGTTAAACATTCCCCAACATATGTTGCAACGTCTGTCTTCAAATTAGGCCACCAATAATGCGTCTTAAGATCTTGGTACATCTTTCCAACTCCAGGATGTATCGAATATCTTGTCTTATGTGCCTCGTTCAATATCAACTTCCTTAATCCACCCAACTTCGGTACCCAAATACGATTTGTAAAATATCGAATTCCATCTTCCCGCATAACGAGTTGCTGCTCATACTTCTTCATTATTTCATTCTTTATGTTTTCTTTATTGAGTGCTTCTTGTTGAACTTCTTTGATTTGTGAGTTGAGATTCATGCGAATTTTTATGTTCATCGCTCGTACTCGAATTGGTTCTCGTTCCTTTCTGCTTAGAGCGTCGGCCACCACGTTCGCTTTCCCGGGATGATAACGAATTTCACAATCATAGTCATTTATTAACTCAACCCACCTACGTTGCCTCATGTTCAATTGTTTCTGATCAAAAATATGTTGAAGGCTTTTATGATCAGTAAACACAGTGAATTTAACCCCATACAAGTAGTGTCTCCACATCTTCAATGCAAACACGACTGCTCCCAATTCTAGATCATGCGTCGTATAATTTCGCTCGTGAATCTTCAATTGTCGGGATGCAAATGCAATAACTTTCTTCCGTTGCATAAGAACACAACCAAAACCTTGTCGCGAAGCGTCACAATATATTTCAAAATCATCGTTCCCTTCTGGTAACGATAATATAGGCGCCGTAGTTAATTTCTTCTTCAGTATTTGAAATGCGTTCTCCTGCTCCGAAGTCCATTCGTATTTCTTCCCTTTTTGCGTTAACGCTGTCAACGGCTTAGCTATTCGGGAAAAATCTTGAATAAACCTTCTATAATAACCGGCTAAACCCAAAAATTGGCGTATCTGTGTTGGTGTCTTAGGAGTCTCCCATTTTTCAATAGCTTCAGTTTTTGCTGGATCAACCTGAATTCCTTCGCTATTAACAACGTGACCAAGAAATTGCACTTCTTCCAACCAGAAAGCACACTTAGAAAATTTAGCATAAAGTTGTTCTTTTCTCAACAACTCCAGTATCAACCTTAAATGCTCTTCATGCTCTTGCTCACTCTTGGAATAGATAAGAATATCATCAATGAAAACGATAACAAACTTATCCAAATACGGACTACAAACTCGATTCATGAGGTCCATGAATACAGCTGGCGCATTCGTCAACCCAAATGGCATAACCAAAAATTCGTAATGACCATAACGTGTCCGAAAAGCAGTTTTCGGAATGTCCTCTTCTTTGACACGTAGTTGATGATAACCCGATCTTAGATCGATTTTCGAATAAACACATGATCCTTGCAATTGATCAAATAAGTCATCAATTCTCGGTAATGGATACCGATTCTTGATAGTTAACTTATTTAATTCACGATAATCTATACACATCCTAAAAGATCCATCTTTCTTCTTAACAAACAAAATTGGAGCTCCCCACGGTGAAGTACTTGGTCGTATGAATCCACGGTCCAGTAATTCTTTTAACTGACTTTGAAGTTCTTTTAACTCGGACGGTGCAAGTCTATATGGAGCACGAGCCACTGGTGCAGCTCCTGGTACTAAATCTATTTGAAATTCTACTGATCTAAATGGAGGTAATCCCGGCAATTCTTCCGGAAAAACTTCAGGAAAATCTCTTGCCACAGGCACGTCGTTGATGCACTTTTCTTTCTTTTCGACTTTATTAACATGTGCTAAAATAGCGTAACATCCCTTTTCTAAACACTTCTTGGCTTTCAAACAGCTAATGAGTTTTAGCTTTGAATTACCCTTCTCTCCATAAATCATCACCGGTATTTTATCCTTACCAGGAATACGAATTGCCTTCTTGGCACAAACAACTTCCGCTCCTACTTTGGACATCCAGTCCATGCCGACTATTACATCAAAACCTCCTAATTCTACGGGTATTAAGTCGATTTTAAACGTTTCTCCGGCTAGATTTATTTCACAATCACGACAAATTTTATCGGCTTTAATTAGTTTACCATTAGCTAACTCAATCAAGTACTTAGCATCTAGAGGTAATGATGAACAATTCAATTTAGTGTAAAAATTTATACACACGTAACTTCTATCGGCGCCAGTATCAAATAAAATAGATGCTGATACGTTATTAATGGTAAACGTACCCGTAACAAGCTCCGGGTCTTCACGTGCCTCTCTAGCATTAATAACAAACGCTCTTCCACGTGCAGGTCCGCCATTCTTTTCTGGATTCGGGCACTGACTCTTATAATGACCTTGTTTTCCACATCCAAAACAAGTAATGTTAGCCAAAGCAGTTCTATTTGCGTTGGTAGCAGGAGTCTTGTTACCATTTGTAACGAGAGCCTTACAATCTTCAGCAAGATGTCCCTGTCTATTGCATTTAGTGCACAACACACTACAGTAACCAAAATGATGTTTGTGACAACGGTTGCATAAAGGACTTTGTCCTTTGTAACCAAAGCCTGAACCACTACCCGCACCTTTCGTGGTTTCTTGTTTCTTATAAGGTTGTTGTTGGTTACCTCGATCATAACCTCCATTCCACTTTTTCTTGTTCCCCAATACCTTCACCTCAGTATTGAATGCTTTCTTGTCCAAAATGACCTGATCCATTAGCTCGTTCGCCATGGTTATAGCTTCATGAATTGTTTTAGGTTTCGATGCCGTAACATTTGCCTTGACCTTTTTGGGCAAACCACCTTTGTATATTTCAATCTTCCGTGCTTCGGTTGGAACCAATTCAGGACATAGTAAAACCAATTCCATGAATCGCTGATTGTAGTTGGTGATTTCAGTACCAACCACCTTCAAACTTCGTAACTCATCTTCTAACTTAATAACCTCATTTCTTGGACAATACTCGGTAATTATCATTGCCTTGAATTCTTCCCATGGAGTATCATAAGCTACATCCCCTCCTACCGCCTTCACATAATTCTTCCACCATGTGAGTGCACTATCTTGTAAAGTGCACGATGCAAACTTGGTCATGTCTTTTTCATCACAACCACTGATTTTGAACACAGTCTCCATCTTTTCTATCCATCGGGTTAAACCGATCGGTCCTTCCGTTCCACTGAATGATGATGGCTTGCAAGCTTGAAACGTCTTGTAGGAGCATCCTACACGAGGATTTGGATTAACTGCAGCAGCTCTTGCAGCCTCAACCCATAACATTCTGTCGTTCACTCGCTGGTTGATGAGTTCCTCGAGTTCTTGTTCCGTCATTCGATTCAATCGCGCCATTTCCTAATGAAAGAAAATAATTATTCACATGGAATATTATAGATGTAGTGTGTATTTATAGTACATTTATAGCTTGTTAATAATATGAACCAGGTATTATTATAAAAGCCTTTTCTTCTTATTAGCATTTTATAATTATATCTTGGGTAGTACCTACCCGTTAATGTTCATACTTAATAGCTTAGTACAGAATCAATTACTACAATCTAAATAATACTTAACCATGGAAAATTATTACATTTCATACTTCGCTATTTTACATATGCTTATCTTACATCAAACTTTAAGCAAACCACACTAATAATATTACACAAAACATTATATGATTCCATGGCTTAATACGGCAGTGCATCGTTCGGTCTATTTTCTAGGGCGTTTAGTTCCAATGAATGGCCTAACGCTTATCCTAGCTGTCTGCCTACGTTTTGGCTGAGGAGCCGAAGAACTAGATGCGGGGATAGTACTAATAGGAATAGCGGGAATAGGGGTGGTAGTGTTGAGTGGAATTGGTGCCACGTCATTCTCACTAAGTTCGGGATTTGAATTTTCTAATTCATTCGCTTTTCGTTTCTTTCCTTGATCGAATTTTTCTTTCGTAATTTCTAGTATTTCTTCCTCGGGTTCACTTTCTTCTTCGGGTTCACTTTCCTCTTCGGGTTCACTTTCCTCCTCGGGTTCACTTTCCGATATTTCTATAGTTGGTTCATCCGGAAATTGTGAGTCTTCCCCAAAAATATCACTTTCGTCATCGGATATGTTAATGACTGAAACACAATCTGAAGGTTCTGATTCGGAGTCGCTGAATGTGATAATAAGTTTCGAGCCCGACATCTAACACATAACAGCTAACCCATTAGTACTTACATAATATTTACATATAAATTTTTAACCAACAGTGATAAGCAATGGTTTTTAAAATCAGACCCGGTCAAAGTCCAGACTTTACTAATGTATCCTAACGACTTATCGGTTAGACACACTAATGCAAACCTGGTTCGCTAAGACCACCGCTCTGATACCACATGTCATAACCCGTCCTTAACCATAAGAACGCGTTAGATAACGTATGATTTCATTGCGAGGTATTGACCTCTATATGAGACATTTTTGAAAGAAAACTGCATATATTATACATTACAAACCATAACCATTATTTTTGTTGCAAGCTTAAGACAATAAAAAGAAGATTAACGTTTAGCGATAATCTTCGACTTACAAACTTTACAAATGATGACAACAACACGGTTTCTAGCATATTTTACAATACAACATCTCGGATATGCAGTTTTATTTTTGACACAAACATGCGTACGCAAGATCCTGGTTAGATCCAACATGATGCAACGGAAGCTTTAGAAATCACCTGAGAATAGACATGTTTTAAAAAGGTCAACATAAAGTTGGTGAGATATAGGTTTAATGCCGGCAGCAATATATATATAGACCACAAGATTTCGTATATAAACAGTTTAATAAAGGTATTCTAAGTGGTTGAGCACTTGGTAACCATACTTAACATTTTCACGTCGCATATTCCCTTTAATATGAAATCTTACTACACCGTACCAAGTGTAGTCACAAAACGAAGTACTGTGCAACCGTTGAATACTGGTCGTCCAGTCCGGTTGGGGTTGTCAGGCCCGATAGATCTATCAACAGGATTCGCGTTTACAATGCCGCTGTAAATAACAGTTACCAAGCTACAGGGAAGTATGCCAGTGGTACAACTCAACGTAGAATATATTTTTCAGTTACTTGTGTCCATATCGTAAAACATAAAATACATGTATTCTCATCCCGAAATATTTAGAGTTTAAAAGTGGGACTATATACTCACTCTTGTCTTGATGATATATATATTTTGACTCGGTCTTCCGGTTGATATCACGAACCTATCCATATATAATATATCAATATGTTTTCATTTTAAAACAAACGTTATATATATATATACTTGTTATACTTTTAATATTTTGAATATTTCCTTAGTCCGTAGTTAGCATTCCGATGTTAGTAACTCAATTTTAATGGTTCATTTTTAGATGTTTAATATACCCGCAATAAACAAAACCCCCAACGAAATAAATAAAACCCCATCGTATATGTATTGGTCGAGATTAATCTTGACCCATGGTACCGGTGTTGTCAAATGACGTGTTGCGTACATAAAGTACCGGTGTTGTCAAATGACGTGTTGCGTACAATCATGGGATCTTATGATTAATCTTCTCGTGTTGCTTACGGGTGATCCTGAACCATATGAAATTGAATTATGAGTACATATATATAAAATATCATGTTATCTTAGAAGTATGTGATTTTATGTAAATTTTTCCAATGAATCCCGAAGTTGAAAATGTCTAGGATAGCCAATTTTGTTTCGGTCATAGTTTCTTCGTTACAAGTCCGTTTTCGTTGATTCAAATTGCCATCTTCTTGGATCGAGTTCTTCTTTAAGACTATGAACTGTAAATACCTTGGTTTGTATTCAAAATCATACGGCATAAGTGAAAGTTTAGTGAAACATATGAAGTTAAACATTTTGTTACAACAAAATCATTTAATGACCATTTTTCCAAAAATACTTATACTTTGAAAAACCAAGTTTTACCTTGTTAAATTAACATATAAATAAGTTATGTTACATGTCTTGAAGTATTTTAAAAGTTAAGTTAGAAGGATCTATTTAGTTTGCAAACAAGTTTGAAAATATTCAAACTATGTTCTTGTTGTTAAACTTTTGTACCACAAAATAAGATAGCTATATATATATGAATTGAATAAGGTTATGAACATAGATTCTACCTCAAGTTCCTTGGATAAGTTTGCTGTAAAAGAGGAGTAAGAAGCTAGAATCAAAAGGGTGATAGAAGTGGATGAAAGATTGGAAGTGAGTTGGTGTTCTTGGAAGGTTTTCTTGAAGTGTTGTTGTAAGAGTTTTCTTATGGTGTTTTAGTATGGTTTTTGAAGCTAGATCTTTATGGAACTTTGCTGAATTGATTAAGGGTTTTAAGGCTTCAAAGTATGTGTGTGTTTTGGCTAGAAAGTTGAAGTAAAATGAATGAAGATGATGATACATATAAAGGCCATAAAAACGTGGCCATGAGGAGACAAGACAAGGTTTTCTCTTGTATTTTTGTATAATAATTCATGCATGCATCCAAATTCCAATTACCTTGCTCTAAGGGCAGTAACAAGGGTGGGTTAGGTGGTGATTTGATGTGTATTTACTATTAGTAAATACGTATAGAAGCTTGGTATGATACGAGTACAAATACTCTAGGTATACGTATAGAAATTTTGTGAAAAATGGAATGAGGATTCAAATTTAGCTATCTTTTGTGAATACACTTATATGATTTTATGTATTTAAGTTCTTAAAAGTGATTAAATACATTACTTATACGATATATGTATAAACATTATAAGTCTTAAGTATTTATGTCAAATAACGTTACGTATAGTTATCGTTTTGAAAACTTAAGTTAGTAGTTTCAAAATATACTTGTAACTTATTGTTATTAATATAAAATGAGGTATTAAAACATTCATTAATCATGTTAAATATGTATATATACATATATATATACACAAACGTATAATTATCATATATTGTATAGTTCGTGATATCATCGGTCAAACTAGACGGTCAAACGTTGTGTAAAACTCTTTTCGGAAATATAAGTCTCAACAATTTGGATTGCTTATCAAGTTGGTAATGTTTAATTTATGTAAATATCAATCTTATAAGTATAGAACGATCGAAAAAGTGCGGGTCGTTACAGAATCTAGTCATTTTCAGATTCAGGATCTGATATGGCCTCACGCAGCTAGAGGGTTCATCATAATCCCTTAGTTGAGGTTTATTTGAATTAATCAGATAATTAAACCTCATAAGCCGATGAGTTCTACTAGATCTATAAAGTGCAGGTGTAACACGTTCTGGCTCACCAACAGTGCGCTCAGTTTCAACGTGTGGATTGATAGTGTTTACTGAAGGTATGTTACTTTAAAGTACTTGAATTTCTTCAAGATCTACTTTACTCCCACTGACTTCTTGTAAGAGAAGATCTCTTTCCAGAAATTTAGCAGACCGAGCAGAAAACACGTTGTCTTCAGCTTGGTAGTAAAAGTAGTAACCCATTGTTTCCTTTATGTATCGTACAAAGTAACATTAGATAGTTCTGGGTTCTAATTTGTTTGAAGTGTCATGCTTCACATACGCTTTACAACTCCAGACTTTCAGATAAGACAACTTGGGATTCTTCCCATGCCATAACTCATATGGTGTCTTTTCTACCTTCATAGTTGGAATCACATTGAGTATGCCTACAGCAGACTCTCATGCATATCCCTAAAAGACGGTAGTAGAGAAATCAGACTCATCATAAATCAAACTATATCAAGTAAAGTTCGATTCCTCTTACTCAGACACACCATCGTGTTGTGGTGTGTAAGGTAGAGTGAACTATGAGACAATCCCACAATTCTTTAAGTGGTCCAAAAAACTCTTGATTCATAAACTTACTTACTCCATCAGAGCGAAGTGCTTTAATGGTCTTTCCAAGCTGATTATCTACTTCATTTTGGAATACTTTTGAATGTTAAAATAGCTTTATATTTATGTTTCAGCAAGTGAACATAATCATAGCTACTGTACTCATCAGTAAATGTAATGAAGTAAAATTAACTAAATCTATACATTGTTCTTAAAGGGCTACATACAACAGTATGTATTAGTCCTAAAAGATCTTTAGCTCTTTTACCTAAATCGGAGAAAGAAGCATTTGTCATCTTTTCACATAAACATGACTCGCATACATCAAATGACTCAGAGTCAATTGAGTCCAAAAGTCCATTAGATTGGAGTTTTGAAATGTATTGTTTGTTTATATGACCAATATGACAATGTCATAAATAGGTCTTATTCAAGTCTTGTTTGAAGACTTTGGCGATGTAGGTATACACAAAATTCTCATTTGAAATTACACTATGCATATCAATTTCAAAAATACCATCACATGGATAGGTATTAAGAAAAATATATTATCCTTAGAAACTGAAATACCTAAGTGTGTAAATGCAAGTTCAATACTAACATCTTTTAAACTATGTCACTTGCAGTATTGAGAGCATAATGCTATTGTTCCAACAAAACAATAAGACCACTTAAAGAAGTAAGTTCAGAGGTACCAATAGCTTTAACAAAAACTTGATCCCCCTTGCCTACTTGCAAATCCAGTGTGTCTTTCTTCAGTCTATTACTTCTTCTCATTCCCTTCATATTGTTACAGGTGTGAAGGCCACAGCCAGTTAACAAAGATCTAGGAATCACTAGAAGAAGTAAATAACTATATATGGAATATAACTGATTTGCTAGTCTCACCAGCGTTGCCTTTTCTCAGCTCAGATTGGAAGATATGACAACTTCCTTCTCCAATTGCCAACCTTTCCACAATGGAAACATTCGGAGTCTTTTGTTGGGCTTTCCTTCTTGGAAGGTGGAATATTTTTCCTAACAAATGATTTGTCATTTTCCTTCTACAAAGTATTTGGCTTATTCTTTTTCACCCTTCAATCCAATTTCTTCCTGATCATCGAACAACATTCGATAATCATTTTGCTGAGCAGCAGCAACTGCCACAACAGGAAGAAAGGATATGAGTTCTAAACTTTATTCAACTTTCAATTATGCTTGAGAACAATTCTCAGGTTGCAGTGCCAGTCTAGAAAGTTTGAACATTGAGTTTATCCTTCTCCAACAAAGAAGGAAGTGAGTTTTGGTTTATGTTTTGATTATTTAACATCTACAACAGATATAAGATTCAATTTAGTATTTTCGATATTGAGCTTTAATAAATTAACTACTCAAGTTTTTATAATATTTTTAAAAAACAATTAATTTACGAAAGCCTAAGATCCACATAGAGGTTCCATAGCTACATCTGTTGATCAGCTAGCAGTTACGGAGTCTATTGGTAGGTAGCGGGTACCAATTGCATTACAAGTACAACTCTTAGATCTTTATGGGACCTAGAGATATATGTAGTCTAACAAACCACTATTATCTAATGGCATGTTTGTCCCATCACTGCCTCGAACTCAGGTCTCACCGTGAATACGATTAAGTCGTCCAATTTGGAAACAGTGAAAATTCACGCTAGTCTCACTAGATCAAAAAATCCACCTCGTGGCTATAATTCAGCCTAGTCTCACTAGATCAGAAAAATAACGAGGAGTGGTTGCAAGCTCATTGGATGGCATGACTTAAATTTGACGGGTATTTTAGAAAAGTTTGTGTCAACGAATAATGCATGCACACAGGATTCGCTACACTATTAGTTAAAAAAACATTTTAACCAATTGTATATGTCGATTATGTTTGTGATCTAATTTGTTATTTAGTTTATAGGATATAAAAATAACAAATACACAAACGTGTATCTTTTTAAAACAGTTTTAAAAGATGTCGTCCATATATATTATTTGACTTTCAAAATCATTTTAACATTAAACTCGTTAGAGTTTAACTTATTTTAAAATCATCAAGTTTAATCTTTGAAACTCGTTTAGAGTTTTATTTAATGTTTCCATCAAAAAACATATGTAATTTAAGTCTCAAAATTATTTAACTTTAAACTCGTTAGAGTTTAACTTTTTAAAATTATCAATTTTAATATTTGAAACTCGTTACAGATTTTATTTAATGTTTTCATCAAAAACATTTAGCATATATTATAATCAACAATTAAATATAAATGCAAAATTAAAACACAACTATATCATGCATCACACACACATAGCCTAGCCCAAAAATCCTATGCTTGATCCCATGAGCCGACATGGGATCAAGAGGTCAAACTAAGGGTAATATCGTAGCTCCCACTTAATTCAAGAATCAAGTGAAAACTTGACAAACGTCATCGTTGTCAAATTGACCTGTTCGCCATCTTCTAAGTCAAACTCCACGTTGCATCTTTATCTTTAATCTTCATCTTATTACATTTATTTAAAATTAAAAAATACAACTAATCTAATACTTTTACAATTTAGAATAAACTTAAATACAATACTATGAAAATGAAAAATAAATATAATACAATTTTGGCTTCAAAATGGCCTTTCTAATAAAATAAATAATCAACATGACATAATATTGCCGTAATCAACAATCACAACAATCATACATAGGTTGGGGCATTATGGGCTATGCATGCAATCATAATTTTAATAACTACATTATTAAAACTTAAATATGGCTTGTCCATGGTTATAATGCCTGTGTATAACCATGAAATTAAACAATCAACAATTATAATAATTATTCAAGCCATAGCAATTAAATCTACAATTTAAAATAGTGATATTCTTTCAATTATATTTGTGCATTATGAGGTTAAGTCTAGATCAACCGAGTTGACTTTAAAAACCAAAAAGGTTTCGACTTTCACCAATATACCACAAAGCTAAATCTAAAGAATAGTCACACGACAATTAAGATGGTGTAAAAGCGGCTCGGATGCCACTGTTGGAAAATCGTGTGTACTTTTAATATCAGATTAACGCAGCGGATAGTTAAAAATAATCAGTAATTATTTTATAAACAATTTACAAAATTTAATATTCATGTATTTAAATTTAATAAAACATGCACATGATTAACGATCTCAAAAATCCAGTTACACCATAATAATTGTCATGATATGTAATTCACAAAGTGAGTAAACGATATACCTTTCTTGAAGAAACTGATTGAAGGAGAGAAACCTACGATCAAAAATATGACCGTCTCTTAGGATAGTCCACACTACACTTCAAACAATGTCAATAGATGCTAGTCCAAACCCAAGTAACTAATTAATATAATCAAATTATATTAATCAAATAGAATAGACAAATAATACTCCCGTATAACTTTGCTCGTCAGCCTTAAGAAAATAATCAAGTGAACATAGATTGTTATTTTGTGTTTTTGGTTTTCATTCTATCTTACCTGACCAAAAGAAAGAATGGATATATATATATATATATATATATATATATATATATATATATATATATATATATATATATATATATATATATATATAGTGGTAGAATCAAGAGGGAAGTAACCATTCGGGGAGAAGCGGGGGGAAGCAAAAACTTTTTTTTATTCGTTTTTTGAAAAAACTTTGTTCACGAACATTATAGATGAGATGAAAATATGAACATTTAGTAGAGACACTTTGTGATAAATATTTTTATTTTGGCGGGAAAACGCTCGAAGAAGTAATATATAACAATTATCGTGTTTTTCGAGCGTATTTTGAGGTTTTAGCTATTGAGGTTTAGATATTAGGGTTTAGATATTAGGGTTTATAGGGTTTAGATATTAGGGTTTAGAAATTTAGGGTTTAGGGTTTAAATTTAGGATTTAGATTGAGTTTTTAACACGAACGGTTTAGAGTTTAGGATTTAGGGTTTATGGTTTAGGGTTTAGGGTTTGGTGTTTTGGGTTTATGGAATAAACCCAAAATACCAAACCCTAAACCCTAAACTCTAAATCGGGCTAAATTTTACTTCACAAAACATGAAGAAAAAAAAACGTTCATATTCTTCACGAACAATATTATCTTGAATGTTATTTTTTTCGATCGTTTTCCCGCCTAAATAATAACATTCATCACGAAGTGTCTCTTCTAAATGTTCATATTTTCGTGTGATCTTGATGCCGGGAAAAAAAATTTAAAAAAAAAAACGAATTTTTTTTTGCTTCCTCCCGTTTTCCCCCGATTGGTTACTTCCCCATTGATCCTGCCTATATATATATATATATATATATATATATATATATATATATATATATATATATATATATATATATATATATATATATATAAGTCTAAAAGACTTCACAAGTTGGCGAATAAAATAAAAAAACACGTTCTTAAAATCTTGTTTTCGATTTCTTTGTCTGATGTAATATCATATTTCATTTGTTTGGTGGCAAAAAGGAAATCAAAAGAAATCAAGATCATTTTCAAAGTCGTATTTCTCAAATACTTTAGGGGTATATTATGTAACTTATAATTAATAATTTCTATCATGTCGCTTTCATATGAATAGTAAATTAATTAATTTCGTTTCATTTACTATTTACATGAATAGTAAATGAATTAATTTCGATTTACTATTTTGTTAGTTGAGTAATATATACATCATATATATATTTTATTTGACGTCTCGGTGTATATGTATGATCCCGAAGGCTCAAATGAAGTTGGCCATATAGTTATATGTTGTACCTTGCAAATTAATCCTACAGAATGAGCAACAAACGCGAACGTTTTGCTACGCTCAGCAATGCTACATTTGGGATTCAATTCTTGGATTTTGCTATAATATTATCCATGTTATAATAATTAATTTTGCTCTTTTGTGTACGTGTTAGCCAGTTACATAGTTGTTAATTTTGTTTTTCACTGATGGCCTGATGGGCCTTTGATCCAGATTGTGTAATGGAACATAAAGGTGCCTTACTTGTAATGAGTTTAGTCATTTGTTTGATGGCTAGCTTGTCTTTTATTTTTAATAACATCCTTTGTTTTTTGCCAAAAAAAAATGTTATCTGGGGGTCTTTTTCTATTCATTTCAGTCTCACTTCCCACTTCTAGTTCATTATGGTTCAAGAAGTCAGGTTAATATATTTCTTTAATTGCCTTAAAAAAAAAAAAATAAGGATTATTCAAAGCTCAAATGGTTTAATACCCCAAGGCCCAGAGAAAAAAATAAAGTGAAGGCACACTGAATCCGGCTCATACAAAGACACAGAAAATACCAACAATTTCACAAGTCACAACCAAAAATGTAAGAAAAGAACACAAAAATAATAATGCAAAACACTAGAAATAAAGATGTATTAACTCACACAAACCAAAGCATTACCAACATCACTGATCCCATAACATTTTGTAAACATACCATAAACTCACACAAACCCACATACTATTTTATTAACCATCATACCCGACCCATTAACCAACTACTAGTAACCCGAATCATATCCATACCCGTACTCATACCCACCACCATACGAACCACCTTCACAGTTATCATACGTAATGTAATTCTTACTTCCACCACTGTTTTTGTTATAACTCACATTACGAACCCTTTGTTCATTATAAACCTCCGTGTAACCACTCTTGTTACCAACACGAACCGTCTCGCTTTTCTTGTATTCACTTTTTGCTCCGCTTGTTCCATTTTTGTAATGAAACTGTCCCGCTGATGCTCTCTCTTTTGTCGTGGCACGAGCGTAGGACCCACTTTGTTTGTCTGCGCAACTGATTTTGGATTTTGTCTGGTAACTGCCTTCACCACCACAACCACCTTTCCCTCCTTTAAACGTGACGGTTGTTTTTGCCGGTACGGATGACACATAACTGATTTTTGCCACCGATTTTGAACCTGAACCTTTTGATCCTTTCGTCATTGTTAGTGTACGTCACTAATCTGTACCCAAAAAATACAAATACAAACAAAATGTTATGAAGGTTATCATTACTGATTACTTTAATAAAACTAAATAATTAAATTAAATTAAATAATTAAAAAAGTGACAAATAAGAAGAAATAGGAACCTTTGTTTAATTTCTAGAGTGGGAAATGAATAATTGTGTGATGGTGAGGGGTTTATTTATAGTGGGGAAGAAAGCTTGTAGGAGAAGGAGAATGGGGAAAGGTGTTGTGTACGCTTCAGTTACTAGGTTAATTAACCAGGGTAAGTGCATAACGGTTTACACACGTTTTTCAATTTTTACCCCCACTATACACCCGTTATATTAAACGGTTTTTTAAACATAAAGAACTTTAAAGAAGTACATTTCTAAAAAGGATTTATAAAAACCCTTTTCAAAAAGATTTATTCTATAGATAAGAACATATTTTCATAAAAAAAAAATTGTCAATTATACTGATCATAATTGTCAAATTATTAGGTCAAAAATTGAATAGGCAACAAATATTGATAAATTTGTTTTGGGATATAAAAGCAACAGCGGATCAAGTTCAGTAAACTAATTCGAGTATATTCATCATTCATATATATAGTGTATGTATATGTACTGTCTCTTTTTGTTTGTGTTCTGACGAAAAGCATGTAGGATTAATGTGCAAGATACAACATATAATTATATGGTCAAATTCATTTGAGCCTTCGGAGTCACACACATATATACCGAGACGTCAAATAAAATATATATATGATGTATATATATTACTCAAGTAACAAAATAAGATAAAATATTTAATTAAATATTTTAATTATTTGAAATCGATATTAATTCATTTACTATTCATATGAATAGTAAAATAAAATGAAATTAATTAATTTACTATTCACATGAAAACGACATGATACAAATTATTAATTATAAATTACATAACATACCTCTAAAGTATTTGAGAAATACAACTTTAAAAAAAAAAGAGATCACATTATCTTTTCAAGATTTAAAATAGATACTCTGTATCTTGCATCCCAATATGGAAATCCATCGAATCCCACAAAATCATGGATTTGTCTTCAATAATTTATCCTTATTAAATAAGGGATCGATAATGGTTGCTTATAAATAGATATACACATATTATAAGAAACATTTTTTTTTTTACTTAATAATACTAGTAAAAAAAATCAATGAGTAAGCAAAAGCATCATATTTATTTTTGGGTTTCCTTTTGAAAAGTAAACGAATGGAGTAATATTATTGATTGTTATTCTTGTTGGTATAAAGATCAAAACCATACTGAGTATTATTAATGTATTAATATAATTGGATTATATTAATAAGTTATTTGAGTTTGGACTAGCATCCATTGACGGTCGTTTGAAGTGTAGTGTGGACTATCCAAAGAGACGGTCATACTTTTGATCGTAAGTTTCTCTCCTTCAATCAGTTTCTTCAGGAAGGGTATATCGTTTACTCACTTTGTGAATATATATTTTGACAATTATTAGTGGTGTAATTGGATTTAAGTGGAACCGTTAATCGTGTGTATGTTTTGTAATATAAAATTTGTTTATTTTATTGTTCCGCTACGTTTATCTGATTTAAAAGTACACACGATTTTCCAACAAAGCGGATCATGTCTACTTTATTCACATTCGTCTTTATGAAAACTCATCCCCGATCATAGAGTCATTGAGTCGTATACCCTCTGATTAGCCTTACTTGCCTACATTCAAAAAATTGAACGACATTAAGTAAAACACATTATATAAATCAAATTGGATTATCAGACTAGACGTAGTAGGATGAATCGAGACGTACTTCCTTTTCCCAGTTGGTGCACAAAATCAAAATCAAAAGCGACAACGCTTGAGTGAATAATGCTGTTATGATCCCCAACCATAATCCCTGCGTAATCGAGCAAATATTTTTTATTTTTCTTTAAAAAAAATAAACAGTAAATGAGATAAAACAGGACAAATCAGTACCTTTCCTCCCATATGAAGTACGAAAGCAAACACAATCGCTAAAGGAATTCCAATAAGATAATAAGCTCCCAAGTTCACAATCGCCCCGATTTTTTGTTGTCCGCTTCCTCTAACAGCTCCTTACAAATTAAAATCAAAATGTGGTTTTAAATAATTAAACAAAATGATGTTAATACAATACTAGTTTGGTTAATGTAACCTGAAAGTACACATTGGAAGCCTTCTATGAGAACCTGCAAGAAGCAACATCATTTGTGCAATGTAACTCACCACTTGTTCTTCATTACTATAACAATACCCCCAAAGTTTTCTTCCTGAAATCAAGATTATAGCGCCTAATATGCCTTCAGTCACGACAGAAAAGATCGAAACACATAATGCTAAAAGTGCTGCCTGTGCCCGTCCAGCGCCTAGTTCATTTGAGACCCTCACACTACATATATTTATAAGTTATCAGATTTAAGTGAGTGGTTATCAAAATATAAACAACAAAAAATAATATTTAATAGCTTTTAAAGCTAGAAATCACCTTGTGGCACCACTCAGACCAAGTGGAATTGTAAATATCATAGAACATGTATTCAAGCTGCCACAAAGACAATTTGTTAGTCACATTTAAATCAAACTAATACCGAATTATGCCTTTCAAAAAAAAAAAAAAAAAAAAAAAAACTAACACGGAATTAATTTTTGAAAAAATAAAGCGATTAACCTGACAGAAAGAACAGAGGTTTCTAGCTGTGGATTAGGAAGAAGCCCAGATAACAACACCATCATCTCAAATGACCATATCTCTAAACTGTTCATAAAAGCATACTTTTTAAATTAGTAAATACACGAATCGAAAGATTAATGTAAAGTTTTCAAAAAAAATACCAGAGCATAACAGCCGAAGGAACTGCAAGTTTCAAAAAGGTTGGGATGTTAACAAAAGCCTCTTTTGAGAAGCCAGTCCAAGTCTCTTTACACTTAGGAGAAACTCGAACGTAAACAGCCAAGAACAACACATTAATCCATAGAGAAATTGAAGTAGCCAAAGCTGCACCTTTAGTTTCAAGTCCACACTTAAACACCATTATCCAACATAGTAAGACATGAAGTATGGTTGTTATCCCAGTACTTAACATCATTGGAACCACATTATTTTGAGATTGTAGAAATCGAATATGACATTGAAGTAACGCGTATGCAAAAAGAGTAGGGATTAAATATCTCGAATAGAGCCCGGCTTCGGTGGATATTTCAGGATCTTGGCCTAGGAATAGAAGTAAGTTCCCCGCGTTGTACCAAATAAAAGCAAGTGGGACGCTGACCGATAAAAGAACGATCATGGCTCTTTGCAAATGGATTCCTAGCATATGATATTGTTTTGATCCGAAAGATTGCCCACAAAATGTGTCTAAAGCACTTCCTAGTCCAACCTATATTTTGAATGAGTGTGTGTCAGTAGTGGCAGATCCAGAATTCTTTTTACTAGTGTAAAATGTTAAGATTTTGAAAAAAAGCAAGTAAAACGGGGAAAAATGTAGATTTTCAACATATAAATGTCGAAGTTTAATACATAAATACACCGAAAGAAAAATTTGAGTCATCCGGGGGAGGCCGACCCCACTTGACCCTAATAGGTCCAACCCTGGGGAGGAGTTAAAATGGCTCACAAAAAATCTTTTAGACCGATAAACGAGTAAGGTTTTGGGGAAGGGGAGGATATACGATGTACGTGACCTAATCGAGTTATCCACTTTATTCGAACCTTTCCCCGGCCACACAAAAATCATATGTTGTTATTGTAATATGTATTTTATTATGCTTGATTGTTGAAACAGGGGAAAATAAGCAAGGGTTGAAAAATACTAAAATGAACTGACCATTAAACTTAAACCAGTGACAGAAGCAAAAGAAGTAGCCATAGAAGCACCAGAAAGAGCAAGTTCACCCAAATGACCAACAAACATTAACGAAATCATTGATAACCCAACAATCAAAAGATTAACAATAATCAAAGGTCCAGCTAAGTATAACAGTTTCTTGAATTCACATAATATCTCATCTTTGCAGTAGGATTTAACCCTGCTTTCTGAGTCTTGATTCACAAGTGGTTTTTCAAGGTCTTCTTCCATTTTAAAAAATTAAAGTATGTGTTTTGTGTGAATACCAAAACTGGGGTCTGATAGTTATATATAACCGTGTTCAAAGAAATCATAAATAAGTATAAAAATAGTTGCGTATAACAGAGAACGTAACTAATGGTGATAGGCGTTTAAATAACTGAAATACACCTTCCGATGAGATAACAAGTACTCCGTATTATATTTTTTTGAAGAATCGAAGCTTCTAAGCAGTAACTATTTATGTGCGTAAAAATATTCAGTCTATTTGTTATTAAAATTCATACTGTTTTTATTATTAATCTTTGTAACTATTCAGTCTAAAACAAATATTTAGCGTGGCCAGTGATGTGTTGGAAAGAAGTATTCCTGTTGGACTAGATGCATCAGAGGAGGTCGGATTACTTGCTCTCTCGGGTAGCACGAACATGGAAAACCTTTTACCTTTTGTAACTATTCAGTCTATTTGTGGTTGATACAGAATCATATAGAGACCAAAGGGCATTTGGCCTAGCAATATCGTGGTGGCCCTCCAACCAAAAGGTTGAGGGTTCAAGTCCCACTTGGGAAATATTCGTGGTTGTATATATTCGTGTTAATTTTTAACATTTTCTGATGTATCCAACCCAAGTCAAAGGTGTATTACAACGTAAAGATGGGACCGAGTACGAAGAATATCGTTTACTTGTTGGGCATAACATATAAATATGCGTTAACTATTTTCTAATGACAAGGCATAAAGTATAGCTAGTAGGATTAAACTTGGTCTCCTTTCGAGATTAGATTTTGTGTAAATTACTTTTTACTGTATATTTTATGCAGACTTCCGTTGCAACATCTTAACTTTCTAAATTTTAGATCATGCTGGTGCATGTAATCCCTAGTTCTTAGTTGTTTATCTTTAAATAAATTCGGTCATGTAATAATGTTTACATTGTGACTATTGAATAACTGTGTGTGTGTGCGCTTTAATATTTTATTCAAATAGTTAAACCGACTGTGTCACGCAGTCGACCGACTGTCTAACATAGTCGACCGACTGTGTTTGGCTTGCAGTATATATACGGGACTTGACCTCTTTTGAGCGGTTACTCATTCCCATAACCCTAAATTGCATTGTTTTCGTTCCAGTCGTTCCCAACACCGAAAACCACCGAATACTTACGTTTAGGAGTCGTTCTAATCCAGATTCCACCACAGGTTCGACTAATTCGACCCCAACCGACCCATTATTCAATTAATCATTGTTCTAGTGATTTCCGCCACTAGATCGAGTTGCAAGCGTCCTGAGATCCGTCAAAACAATGTCTACGGATCACATCACATTTCACATTTTATTAATATAAGAAAGAAGAAGAAGTCATTGAAAGACTTTTCTAAACCAACCAAATCATCCTATTGCACAAATCATTAATTTTTTTCTTAAACTAGTTCTTTTTTCATAGAGACTAAGAGGTTTGACCTACAATTCGTTCCAAGTTATACAATCTTGTACGGAAGAAGTGCGTATAAGAATCCTAAGATCTCTATTCATTCTCAATTGTTGAGCAGACTCCTCAATGGTTTAGATACCCATGAACAACATTATCAATCTGGCCGATTCTCAATAATAAGTTGTGTAAAACCTAGTTCTTTTAAACACAAGTAGATAATAACACCAATTAACCTTTAGCATTTTTGATTTTTTTTAAACGGCTATTTTTGTATCAACGGATCACAATAAAACTACATAGATCTTAATTCATATTAACCCAAAGAACTACACGTATTTATTAACGATCTATAAATGAGAATGACTCAAATTAACCTCATATGTAAAGATGAAAGTACTATTCAATAAATACTGGAAAAAAAAGTTCATTGTGTCAATTGTTGATCAAACTGAATCAATTAAAATAAAACCCATTTATCCAAATTAGCTCCAATAAATAGGAAGAAAATTATGAATACAATTTTCATTATTTTCTTTCGTGCAATTATTTTTCTTAAATATTTTATCATTTTATTTGAGGAAAGTAATTATAAGAAAATAAAAAGATGGCAGTTCTCGACTCTATGAACTGGTGGTTGTAAAATTAGTATGGAATGGAATCCATTCCTCCAATTTAGTGGGTAATGGTTCATTGGGATTACCATTATAAACAACCAAGCAACTTCATATATTTATTTTTCTGAAAGTTTGACAATAAATTTGAGGGATTAATATTACATCATTAGCCAATTTATAAATCTTGGGAACTTGTTTTTTATAACATTTTATACTAACCCAGCCCAGCTATAAGAGCCATAACACTTTGGGCCGAATAAGGTCATAAAGGTTAAATGTCCTTCCAAATGATAGTTTTAACTCAACAATAAAATCATCATGATAAATTGATAATAAGGCCATTAATTAATTAACAAACTAAACAAACACAGTGACTATTCCTCAATAAAACCATGCATAATAAAAGTCATTAACCTTAAAAACATAACAATTAACCCTAGAAAATTAAACCAACATTATGCTTCATAATAGCAATAAAAAACCCCAATTAATTTCCACAGCTACATAACTAGTCAGTCAGAATCATAATAATACCCACCACCGTAGCCACCGCCACCGCTACCACCATACGAGCCACTGCTATCACCACCATAGGAACCACCATGTGCATTGTTATCATAGGTTACCAGATTCTTACTACCATAACTGTTGTTGTAAGTCACATTTTTAACCCTCTGTTCATTGTAAACCTCAGTGTAGCCACTCTTATCACCAACACGAACCGTTTCAGTCTGCTTATACTCGTTCCTGGTCCCACTCCTTCCGTTCTTCCAGTAGAAGTCACCGGACGACGCCTTCTCAGTCGCGGTGGCTCGAGTGTAGGACCCGGTCTGCTTGTCATTGTAACTGACTTGTGATTTGTTCTCGTAATTCCCTTTTGTTCCACCCGAAGAAGGTTGAACCATAGCGAACCCAGTACGATATACCACGTCCTTTGATTCTTTCGACATTTTTCAATTTTCTGTAACAAACAAACAAGATATATGTTAAATTTAAAAAAAAAAAAAACAAAGTAAAAAATATAAGTAGTTACTAAATAAAATGGGTAACTAATGATCAGAAGGGCATATTCAGTATAGAGCAATCACGTCAGCCGCTTTGACCAGGTTGAAAAAACTTTGGATCCACCTTAGGTGATTAGGGTTTCAATATGCTTAAAATGACAAGAAAATTAAAATGTAACAATACAGATCTAAAATGTTAAAAAACCCAGTTCATATTGCAGCTCCTAAAGAGGGTTTTTAACCTTTTACGAGGATATATGAACGAAAAGTTTATCTTAATAATGGTTTACATAAAATAACATGTTATTTTTAACAAGTTTAATATCAAAAATGAATTGTTTATATGAATAATTACAAAAATTCTGATTTTATTTGAAACCAAAATCTATCAAACAAAACAACCGTACTGTTTATAACCAAAAAAGGTAACGATGATTAATATTTCTCCGTAAAAACCTACAGAAACAACAGATGATGTTTATGTGAAATATAATAAAAAGGGAAACGATTATTAAATAAACAGCGGTTTTTATATTTTGCTTGAAATGAAATGACTATAAACACGATAACAGTGAGATATATAAACAATGATAAGAAAATAAAGTTGCATAAACGGGGATGTAAAATGAGAGAGAAAGTGAGAGAGAGAGTGTGGAGAGAGAAAGTGAGGAGTGAGAACATTTCCGGGGGTGGCACGGAGGTAAAGCGAGGAAATTACAACGGGAAACTTCAAGATCGGTTAATGGACCTATTCGGAATCCATCTGACTTCCTTCATGTTTTTCAACTTTCCGGAAAGTTGGAATGTACCTGATTTATGGCGTTCGTTCAAGCCTCATGGGGATATTAGAGACATCTACATGGTTGGAAGAAGATTAAGAAACGGACAACGCTTTGCTTTTGCAAGATTTGGCAATGTTAGCAATGTCGATATGTTGCTTAAGTCGTTGGAAAAAATCAAATTCGACAACAATCAAATTAGGGTCTTCATAGCTACTGATCGGGACCAACAGAAAGATAATCATCATGTTCCCAACACTAAATGGTCAGACAACAATGGTCATAATGGTGTCAGCAATGCTTACCGGGATGAGAGAAAATACAATGAAGTAACACGAAAGTTCAATGGAGATTTGAGGGAGAAGTTGAAGAACAGATTTAATGAAGATTTGAGGGAAAAGTTGAAGAAAAGAGACCTTAGACACAATCATACAAAGAATAAGGATTTCAGGGATGAGAATGTCACGTTGGATAGGAAATTTAGATGGACGGTAAATGAGGCTGATCGGTCCACTCATCTATTCAAAAGAGCCATCATCGGTTCAGTAAAAGATTGGAAACTAATTCATCAAATCGTGTATCTTGGTAAAGCTGAAGGGCTAAATAATTGTATCATCAAATATGTGGGTGGTCTCGAATTACTATTCGTTTATTTGTCTACAGTCGAAGCTGAAAGGGAGCTACATAACAAGAACCATATTATTCATAAATGGTGTCACAACGTTCGTCCGTTAGACAAGACATACAAACAGGAAGCTAGACTGGTGTGGATCGATATATTTGGGGTTCCAGTATTGGGGTGGAATGAAGGTGTATTCAAAAAGTGTGCATCCTTCTGGGGCGATGTTATTGACACTGACAATTGTGTTATTGATCACGACAACCAAAACCTTATATGTGGTAGTGTGCTAGTTCTTACGAAGGCTATGACTAACATTGATGATCAGGTGGATATCGATATTGGTTACGGTTTTATTCGTGCCCATGTTAAAGAGAACGCAAGCAAAGTCAGCGAGATGAAGATACTTTGGCAACTCGTTGAGGATAATTATGGCGAAAAGGAGGTCGGTTATGATAACCCTACAAACTCGGACAAAGAAGATCTTGAAGATGATGAGTTTATAGACGACACGTACGACAACTCCGATGATGACGTTCAAAATTTCATTTATGATTCCGATGAGGATGATGATTTACCTCCGAAGAGTAACGAAAAAGGTGTTCCCAACCAACACACCGGAGATCTCAAATCCGGCGATTTCTCAGGTAACAATCAGCATAGTGGAATACCGTTAGTGGAAGACCAAGGATCCGAGATTTACGGGACAGACATTCTTTTTGAAAACTTTAATGATGATGAGTGCATTGGGCAGTCAAATGAGTCTTTCAAGGATACAACGGGTGAAAGCAACCCTAACCCCATTCAAAAAAAGTATGCCACGGTGGATTCCACAATACCAATTAATGATGAATCCTTGGTTAATTCTCCCCAGCAAAGGGCCCAAAATGGTAATAATCTTGATGGGCCATCAAAAGAAGAATTGGGCCTCAAAACAAATTTCGGTGTTGCAATGCATGGTGGGCCAGAAAAATTTAAAGATAATATCTTGCCTAAAAGTGCAAGCCCATCCAAATTAAACTCAACTACTTCTACAGATAAAGTAGATTGTTCTGTGAGACACAGAAAGACTTCAAGGATACCTAATCGCAAGAAACATGGCGATAAGAAGAATGTTAATTGCTGTTGGACAAACATAAGAAGGTGGAAAACATCCTCACGCATGATGAAATTAAAGAGCTCGGCTAGGAAGTTGGACCCTGATCACCCAATCCGATCCAATTGCTCTTCTTGTGCAGCTAAATCTTCTTCTTCCAATGCCTGCTCAACTGAAAAAAAAGGTATCCCTTCAAACAGTCCATCTTTCGATTCTCTCAATTCTGTTGAGGTGCGTAATTACGGGCATAAACTAGGCCTTAAATGGAAGGAGAGAACTAAATCTCTCTGACTTCTCTCCCTTCCTATCTCGAATTTTCTGTCTTTAATGAAGATAATCTCTTACAACATCAGGAGTTTTAAAATTGGTAGTCGGGACAGTCGTTTCGGGTGGTGTAAAAATTTGATTCGTAAAGAAAAGCCTGATTTCTTTGCCTTACAAGAAACAAAATTACACCTTGTTGAGAAAAATTGGATCAATTCACTTTGGGGTTCATGTGATTGTGAGTTTATTCAGAGGGAGAGGATAGAAAAGTCAGGGGGTCAATTAATTATCTGGGATTCGAAAATTTTCGAGGCTATTAGTGTAATTAGTCTAGATTTTGCAATTGGCATTCGTGGCTTGTGGAAACCCTCTGGTACCAAACTAAATATTATCAACATCTACGGGCCACACAATGATCTTAACAAAAAGAAACTATGGGAAGATATCTCTGTTCTAATCGACGGCAGTATTGACGAAACGTGGCTACTATGTGGTGACTTCAACGAGGTAAGAGACAAAAGTGAACGAATTAACTGCGAGTTTGTTGATTATCGGGCACAGTGGTTCAATAATTTCATATCGAGCAACAGGTTACTAGAGATACCATTGGGCGGGAGAAACTACACTAGAGTTAGCGATGACGGGCTAAAGTTTAGTAAGCTAGATCGCTTCCTTGTTTCGGAAAATTTCTTCTCTTCTTGGCCAAATCAGTTGGCTATTGCTCTAGACAGAAATCTTTCCGATCATTGTCCAATTGTATTGAAAGATGGAGAGAAAAACTACGGGCCGAAACCATTTAAGATGTTCGACGCGTGGCTTGAAGAAGAGGATATTGATCAGGTCATCAAAGACGCATGGGCTATTCCGGTTGACAACATTAATCGAAAAGACTGCGTTTTTAGGAATAAACTCAAGAAAGTCAAGGAGGCCTTAAGAGTTTGGAGTAACAACAAGTATAAGCAGATTGAAGGGGAAATCGAACTATTGAAAACTACGGCTACTGAACTTGAATTGCAAGCAGAGACGGGTCCTTTGAATGAATCAGACTTTAATTTATGGAGGGAGTCACGAAAGCAGTGGCTTGACAAAGAGAGGATTAAAACGAACATGCTCAAACAAAAGGCGAGAATCAAGTGGGTACTCGAGGGCGACGAAAATTCAAAGTATTTCCACTCGGTCATCCGGATGAAAAATAATAGAAGCAACATCAGAGGACTGAAAATAAATGGGGTATGGAACGAGATTCCATTGGACATCAAATCCGCTGCTTTCAACCATTTCAAAACAATCTTCGAGGAACCAAGAATAGACAGACCATGTATTGAAGATCTTGTTTACCCTACTATTACCACCGAGGTCGCCGAGGCACTTGAATCAGTGTTTAGTGAAAAGGAGATACATGAAGCAGCCCTTGATTGTGGTAGCACGAAAGCTCCTGGCCCGGACGGTTTCAACCTACGTTTCTACAAAAAATATTGGGAGCTCATCAAAGGCGAGCTCATTGAAGCCATTGAATGGTTTTGGGCAAATGCTGAATTCTCAAGAGGATGCAACGCATCGTTCGTGACACTTATTCCAAAAAAAGCCGATTCTCTAACTCTCGGTGACTATCGACCTATTAGCTTGATTTGTAGTTATTACAAGATCATTGCTAAGATACTGTCGAACCGTCTACGAAAGGTAATCCCTTCTCTTGTAGGCTTTGAGCAAAGTGCTTTTTTGAGAGGTAGATTCATCTTAGATGGAGCTCTTATTGTGAACGAGACTATCGACTTCTTAAAGGCTACCAAGAAAAAGGGTATACTTTTCAAAGTTGACTTCGAAAAGGCGTTTGATTGCTTAAATTGGAACTTCCTCATGGATGTGATGAAATGTATGGGATTCGGTGTTAGATGGAGAAAATGGATCTTTTCATGCCTTAGCTCATCCTCCATTTCGGTTCTTGTGAACGGGTCCCCCACACATGAATTCTACACTAGTAGAGGGGTTAGGCAAGGCGATCCATTGTCCCCCTTCCTTTTTATTCTTGCGGCGGAAGGTTTAAATATCTTAGCAAAAGCGGCCACGGATAAAGGACTTTTCAAAGGGGTGGAGATTGGAAATGACAAAGTCCTAGTCTCGCATCTCCAATATGCGGACGACACCATTTTTATTGGCGAATGGAGTAGGGCCAATGCTTCTAGTCTTCGAAATTTGCTACAATGTTTTGAGCTCGCATCGGGTTTAAAGGTCAATTTTCATAAGAGTTGTTTGTATGGTATTGGGGTGCGTTTCGAAGAAGTCAACTTTGTAGCTAACCGCATTGGATGTCAAGTAGGGAATTTGCCTTTCATGTACCTCGGATTGCCAATAGGTACTAAAATGACGAAGCTCAAGGATTGGAACCCTATTGTTGATAAAATCAAAAGTCGACTTTCGGATTGGAAAATGCGTTCGATGTCTTTTGGAGGAAGATTAGTGCTCATCAAATCGGTTCTTAATAGTCTCCCGTTGTACTACTTCTCGCTTTTTCGTGCCCCTCCTTGTGTGTTGAAATTACTTGAGAGTGTGAGGCGCAAATTCTTTTGGGGCGGGTCGTTTTCGGGGTCAAATATTCATTGGGTTAAATGGGATAACATTATTACATCTTATGGGAATGGGGGGTTAAATATTGGTTCGTTAAAAAGTAAAAACTTATCTCTTCTGGGAAAATGGTGGTGGAGGTTTAAAACCGAAACCGATGCTTTTTGGGTCAAAATTGTTCGTAGCATTTATGGTTCGAGTGGAGGCTTGGAGTTAGGGAGTGACAATAGTCATTCCATAGCTCCGGGGCTCTCGGGTTTGTGGCGTAATATTATCATTGCAGGTGCTGAGATCGATAGTTTAAATGTTCCCTTCCGGGCATCCTTCATCAAACACATAGGCAACGGGTCTTCCACCTCTTTTTGGGGCGATCGGTGGCTTGGCGACTTCAAACTCAGGGACAAGTTTCATAGGCTGTTCAGATTGGATCGAGACAAAGAGGCTGCGGTCAGTGACAGGCTAATTATGCAGGATGATGGGCTGTCTACAACTTGGGATTGGTTACGTTCTCCATCGGGTCGAACTAACAGCGAATTACTTGAACTAATGGAACTTCTTGCAGGGTTCAGACATAAAATCGATGAAGCAGACGGGTGGCGTTGGGCGCTTAGCTCTAACGGCAGGTTCAATGTAAAAGACCTCACGAAAGTAATTGATGAACAGGTAATCTCGGTCAGTGGTACACCTCAAGAAACGATGCGAAACAACTTCGTGCCAAAGAAAGTCGAAATTTTTGTGTGGCGTGCATCGAAGAAGCGTCTTCCGGTGAAAACTGAACTCGACAAAAGAGGTATCGATTTGCACTCTGTTAGATGCCCTCTTTGTGACGATGATCTAGAGTCGGTAGACCATTCTTTAATTTTTTGCAAACACTCCTTGGAACTATGGAATCGGGTATTTGGTTGGTGGAAATTGGGAAGCTTCTCAAATTATAGTGTTGGTGAATTACTTCGAGGTAATGCTCCGGTCTCAATGTCGGAAGTTGGGAAAAAGATTTGGCAAGGGATCGAGTGGATTTGTGCGTATTATATATGGAAAAACCGAAACAACAAAGTATTTCGTGACAAATCTTGGACATCTCCAATCGCGTTGAACGAAATTCAAGTAAAATCTTTCGAGTGGATTTCTCAAAGATCAAAAGGAAGGAAATTTGATTGGCTAACGTGGTTGAGCGACCCCAGTGTTTACCTTCATTCCTTGTAATTCGTTTGCTTGTAAATCGTTCTTATAGTTCGGTTTGCATACTCGCGAACCTCTGTGTGGTTGTGCTTTCTTTCTGTTTGTAATTCTGGGGGATTGACAAACCATCCCCAAACTGTGTAACTCTTTTGTTGAGTAATATATAGCCTTGCATTTCAAAAAAAAAAAAAAATTAAAACAATAAAACACAAAACGAATAACTGTTTCAGGAAATAAATTAATAAAAATCCATAGACTATTATGTATACAAAAAACAGAATCGGCTGTTAAGATTTTCATAATGCATCTAGATCGAAAATCAAGCAAGAAAATGCATGATTAATCTATAATGCATATGAAACAGTTTGTTTAGTTCAGCAATTAAGTTAATAAATTGTAAAATAAAATACTTGCGTTTCTAAAGAATATGAAAAATAATTGTGAAATAAATAATACGGAGTAATAATAATAGATAAATAAATATAAAATAAGATATATAAAACCTTCAAGGTTATGAAAAGGTGTTTGAATAAATGAAACAAGTAACGAGGGGAGAGGTCGTATTTATAGACAGAGAGAAAGGATTGGTGCGTACACTTCCGTCTGTGATAAACGACGTGTCCACGATTCCGTTAACGACTGTAAATGTTCAGACGCGTTTTTACAGTTTTACCCACGGTTACTCCTATCATTTTCTTAAGAAATATCTCTAATCATGTTGTTAGATTACAACAATAATTCCAATTATTATGTACAAATTATCCATTTTAGAAAAAAGTAAAGCATATTATAAATAAATAAATCAGCAAAAAACTAGTAGTAAATACATGACTCAAATACATACATCATAATCATAATCATAATCGACAGTTCGACACTATAAAAACCACGAAAATACATACATGAAACCACAACTTAACTATCCGTCAAATCTCGAGCGTGTTTAAGAATAATTCCAATTACAATTACAATTACAATTACATATGATGCATGTTTTCATTTTTTTCTTTAAGCGTTTTCCCGTCAAAATAATAACATTCATCACAAAGTGTCTTTTTTAAATGTTCATATTTTCATGTGATCTTGATGCCTGAAACAAAAAATTTAGAAAAAAAGTAAAAAAATTTACTTCCCCCTACTTCCCCAAAAAATTCCTTCCCTCTTGATTATATATATATATATATATATATATATATATATATATATATATATATATATATATATATATATATATATATATATATATATATATATAATATAATTTAATTAATTGCATGAGTAAATATTTATTCTTGCAAAAAAATAAATAGCAACATTTATTCAATTTTAAATTATAAGTTGTATTTCAGAATGAAAATATCTCCAGTTATGTTGGATAGCCATGTGTATAAGTTAATATATATGTTTTTTAGATTCGCGAGAGGAATGAGCAAAAAAATATATCGTTAATAGATAGATAAGTCCTTATGGGCACGTCGCAGGTGCAAGGGACCTATGATCCTCGCAGATGTGTGTCATCTCTGTTAAGTTCAGTAGTACCTTTTCTTTTTGGAACGTCAAAATTTCATTACCCAACGTGGACTCCTAGACACTAGAAGAACCACCAACAAAAGTTACAATGACTTGATAAGCCAATCATTCCATTTTACATTCCATTTGCTTCTATGTAATCAATTAAACGAGTACAAGCGAATAGAATCAAAAATACAATCTTTCTTCATTTTATTGAAGTTAAACAACACATCATTACGTCATTTTTACAAATGCCACAACAAGCTCGGAACAATCACGAACAAATAATCCTTAGAAATGGTAGAGGTATGCCAAACATCGAACCATTCTAATCACTCGTTCCAACCATGAAACACGGGCATCGGGGAGTAGTACTTTTTGACAACCTCGTAGTCTCGTCCAAATTTTCGAATAATCCTACGTGGAATAATCATAGCCTTAAGATGAGTTTTCAACTTTAATTTTTAACCATTGATTTAATTGATATGTTAATATCCGTTTCTCGCCAGAACTTTGATATTAAAAGTACAATAATATCCTTTCCATAAAAATAATACTCCGTATCATTTTTTACTTAAATAAATCACAAGTTAAAGATAATTTCTGTAATTAAATTTGGAATTTATGTTTTCAATTCCCGCGGAACAATTTGTTAATGTAATAAGTGTCACAATCCAACAATTTTATGGCCCAACCCACTAAGTTTATGGCCCAATATGTGAAAATCAAAGAAGGCCCAAGAACCTCATGGAAGTTCACTAGAACTTTCCCATGAGTTCTTCCATAGAATGGTATAGAATGTCCATGGAAATATCTAGATACATGAAGCTTCTAGTTCTTAGATCTTAGCCATCCATTGTATTTAATCCTAGCCATCCATTTTGTGATATGAGTAGTATAAATAGGAGTGACCTCATTTGGCACACCACACCTCAAATCTAAAACATTCTCTCTTGTAAAGCATTCTCAAGCAATATAAGTATTTTCTTCAATTTCACTTGTTCTATAATATTTTCTCTTTTTGTTACTTGAATCGTTATAAGGTCCGAGTAAGGCTGACTTAGTAGAGACTAAGTGCCGCACGTGAGCTTATCGAGATAAGTCCGTGACATTTGGTATCAAGAGCAAGGTCGATTCAAGGAGATGGCAACCGAGACCGAGAAGAATGTGAGCGCAACAAGTGGTGTGATGGGTGATGAGACTCGTGGTCGGGTAGAGACTCGCCAAGGAGCCAAGAAGAACCGAGGTACGTCCAAAGACTTTGTCGCAAACTTGGACAAGAGGATCATGAATGTAGAGACATCCATGGACGACGTGAAAGCAAAGGTCGAAGACGTCCACCAACGTTTGGATGGTTTGGACGGGGACTTTGACGAATTGAAAGATGATTGCAAGAGTGCAATCAACGTGCTAGACGTTGACATGCGACGTGAGATCCATGACTTAAGGGGTATGCTCATGGGTGAGATTACGAAGTTGCGAGGCGAAATGGAGGGGGAGGTCTCCACTATTCACCAACGCCTCGTGGATTTACAAACCAACATGAACTCTTGTTTGAGATTCATGGCTAGTGAAGGTGGCAACACTGGATGCAATGCTCTGAAGGTGGACGTTCCCAATCCGTCACCATTCGTGGGGAAGCGGGAAGCCCGAGCGATTGATGATTTTATATGGGAGATGGAACAATACTTGGAGGGAGTCAACATAGTGGATGATGCAATGAAGATCAAGACGGCAACCCGTTACCTGAAGGATACCGCAGCATTATGGTGGCGCCGTCGATATGGAGATATCGAGAAAGGTACGGTTACTATTGATACTTGGGATGATTTCCTTACTGAACTTAAGAATCAATTCTACCCCAAGAATGCTCAAAAGGATGCGATGAGTCGTCTACGTAAATTACATCATTCCGGGACGATTCGGGAGTATATTAAAGAATTCATGAACCTTAGCCTGGAGGTCCTAGATATTCCCGATGATATTCTTCTCTTCTATTTTCTTGATGGTTTGCAACCTTGGGCTAAAACGGAGTTGGAGAGACGAGGAGTCCAAGACCTTGCCACCGCAATTGCTCAAGCGGAGGCACTAGTCGACCATGCTAATAGGAAAGATTCGTTCAAGTCAAAAGATAAGAAGGTCAGCCATGAGAAAGGTGGGGGAGATAAGCCCGCACAATCAAGGAATGATAATACACGTAAGCCACCAACCGGGAATAACAAGAGCATAAAAACTTCTTACAAGAATGATGGATGTTTCATATGTGATGGACAGCATAGAGCCTGAGATTGTCCGAAGAAAGCTAGCCTTCATGCTATGGAAGCTCAAAAGGCGGGTTGTCAGGATGAGGATGTGTGCATGGGATCGATGCAAATACTCAACGCTATCAAGGCCAAGGTGGAGGTACCCAAAGTAATGGCGAAAGGACTCCAATTCGTGGAAGTTTATGTTCGAGGAAACAGGGTACGAGCTTTGGTAGATACGGGAGCTACTCATAACTTTGTCTCCACTGAGGAAGCTAAGAGATTGGGGATTAAAGAGATAAAGGAGGGCGGAATGATGAAGACGGTGAACGCGAATGCTAAACCGATTAGTAGAGTGGCTAAAGATGTGCAAGTGAAGATTGGAGAATGGGAAGGAACGATTGATCTATCGGTCGTGCCTATAGACGACTTCAAGTTAGTACTTGGGATGGAGTTCCTAGATAAGGTACGCGGTTTCCCTATACCGTTCGCTAACTCACTGTGTATATTGGATGGTGAGAAGACTTGTATGGTGTCAACCGAACGTGGAAGCAAGAGTGCATCCAAGTCACTTTCGGCCATGCAATTCAAGAAGGGGTACAACAAGAATGAGACATGCTATTTAGCAGTAGCAATGCAAGAGACGGTCGAAGATAAGGGAAAACTAGAGGTACCCAAGGAAATTGAGAAGGTCCTTGATGAGTTCAAGGATGTCATGCCCAAGGAGTTACCAAAGAAGTTACCACCTAGGAGGGAGGTGGACCATGTGATCGAGTTGGAGCCGGGATCAAAACCACCTTCCAAAGCCCCATACCGAATGCCACCACCTGAGTTGGAGAAGTTGCGAAGATAACTCAAGGAGTTGCTGGATGCGGGATACATCCGGGACCGTCAAAATCCCCGTATGGTGCTCCGGTGCTATTTCAAAGAAAGAAGGATGGATCCTTGCGGATGTGTATAGATTACCGGGCACTCAACAAGGTAACTATCAAGAACAAATACCCAATCCCACTTATTGCTGATTTGTTCGATCAACTTGGGAAGGCGAGATACTTCTCCAAGTTAGACTTGAGATCGGGATATTATCAAGTCCGAATTGCCTAAGGAGATGAGGCTAAGACCACATGCGTGACGAGGTATGGCGCTTATGAATTCCTAGTCATGCCCTTTGGTTTAACCAATGCCCCTGCCACATTTTGTACTTTGATGAACAAATTATTCCACCCGTTCCTCGACAAGTTTGTCGTGGTGTACTTGGATGACATAGTCGTGTATAGCGACACCATGGAAGATCATGTGAGGCACTTGAAGCAAGTATTCCAAGTACTAAGGGACAACGAGTTGTATGCGAAGCTAGAGAAATGTTCATTCGGATTAGAGGAGGTGAATTTTCTTGGACATAGAATTAAAAATGGGAAGTTACTCATGGACGGGGCTAAGGTCAAGGAAATTCAAGAGTGGGAGGCACCAACGAAGGTGACTGATTTACGATCTTTCCTTGGTTTAGTAAACTACTATCGTCGTTTTATCAAGGGATACTCGGCGAAAGCGGCTCCATTGACATAATTGTTAAAGAAGAATAAAGCTTGGTTGTGGGATGAGAAATGTCAAGCAGCATTTGAGGAGTTGAAAGGAGCTGTCATGGAAGAACCGGTGTTAAGACTTCCGGATGTGACCATTCCGTTCGATTTACACACAGACGCATCGGACTTTGCTATTGGAGGAGTTCTAATGCAAGAAGGTCACCCAATCGCGTTTGAAAGTCGAAAACTTAATGAGGCGGAAAGGAAGTACACTGTGCAAGAGAAAGAGATGACAGCGATTATTCATTGTTTGAGGACATGGAGGCATTATCTTTTGGGATCAAGGTTCGTGATCAAGACGGATAATGTGGCAACGAGTTATTTTTAAACCCAAAAAAGTTGAGTCCCAAACAAGCTCGTTGGCAAGACTTCTTAGCCGAATTTGACTATGTGTTGGAGTATAAGCCTGGGAAAGCCAATGTGGTAGCTGATGCCCTAAGTCGTAAGGCAGAGTTTGCAGCGATCACAAAACCACAATTCTTCCTTCAAGATCGTATAAAGGAGGGATTAGAGCATGATCCTATAGCCAAAAACCTTGTTGGATTGGCTCGAGATGGGAAAATGCGAAGGTTTTGGCTCAAGGGTGATCTATTATTCACCAAAGGAGACCGGTTATATGTGCCTAAGTGGGGTGATCTTAGACGGACAATCTTGAAGGAGTGTCAGGATTCAAAGTGGGCTGGTCATCCAGGTATCAAGAGGACGCTGACATTAGTAGAAGGCACTTATTATTGGCCAAGGATGGAAGATGACGTAGAGACGTACGTGCGGACATGCCTAATATGCCAACAAGACAAGATAGAGCAACGCCAACCAGGAGGGCTATTACAGCCGCTACCTACACTGAAAGGACCATGGAAGAGTGTTTCCATGGACTTCATTACTTGCTTACCCAAGTCGGAAGGGTGTGGGAGTATTATAGTCGTGGTAGACCGGTTTTCTAAGTATGGTACCTTCATAGCCGCATCATCCGAAGTTACCGCGGATGAAACCGCAAAACTATTTTTCAAGAATGTGGTGAAGTATTGGGAGATACCGCATGTGATAGTAAGTGATCGAGATCCGAGGTTCACGGGGCGTTTTTGGATGGAGTTGTTCAAGATCATGGGGACAGACTTGAATTTCTCCACGAGTTTTCATCCCCAAATGGATGGACAGACGAAAAGGGTGAATGCACTATTGGAGCTCTATCTTCGACACTATGTAAGTGCAAATCAACATGATTGGGCTAAGCTTCTTGATATTGCTCAGTTCTCTTATAACATGCAAATGAGTGAGTTCACGGGGAAGAGTCCTTTTGAGTTGGTGACAGGACGCCAACCTTTGACCCCGAATGCTTTGGCCGCTTCATATGATGGAAGCAGCCCAACCGCTTATAGAACGATGAAGGAGTGGCACGAACAAGCCAACTTGGCTTGAGCATCACTAGATAAGGTGGCCAAGAAAATGAATAAATGGGCGGATGAGAAAAGACGACATGTTGAGTTCAAAGTTGGGGACCAAGTGATGGTGAAACTTTTACCTCAACAATTCAAAACATTTAGGAAGGTGCACAAAGGATTGATCCGGAGATATGAAGGCCCATTTCCGGTAATTGGACGTATTGGGAATGTATCTTATCTAGTTCAACTACCGCCCAAATTAAAGATTCATCCAGTCTTCCACGTAAGTTTTCTAAAACCTTATCATGGAGACGAGGAAAACCCAGAACGAGGAGTTTCCAAACGTGCACCAATGGCAGTTGTGACTTCGTTTGATCGTGAGGTGGAAGATATCTTGTTGCATCGAACAGTACGAAGACGAGGTGTGCCGAGCTATAGAGAATACCTAGTTAAGTGGCGTAACTTACCTGATAGTGAAGCAAGCTGGGAGGCCGAAGACTTATTGTGGCAGTTCACAGACAAAATCAAGAAGTATCACGAGGATCACAAGACGAGGACGTCGTGAGCTTAGGTGGGGGAGAATGTCACAATCCAACAATTTTATGGCCCAACCCACTAAGTTTATGGCCCAATATGTGAAAATCAAAGAAGGCCCAAGAACCTCATGGAAGTTCACTAGAACTTTCCCATGAGTTCTTCCATGGAATGGTATAGAATGTCCATGGAAATATATAGATACATGAAGTTTCTAGTTCTTAGATCTTAGCCATCCATTGTATTTAATCTTAGCCATCCATTTTGTGATATGAGTAGTATAAATAGGGGTGGCCTCATTTGGCACACCACACATCAAATCTAAAACATTCTCTCTTGTAAAGCATTCTCAAGCAATATAAGTGTTTTCTTCAATTCCACTTGTTCTATAATATTTTCTCTTTTTGTTACTTGAATCGTTATAAAGTCCGAGTAAGGCTGACTTAGTAGAGACTAAGTGCCGCACGTGAGCTTATCGAGATGAAAGGACCCGTTCATATACATTATAAACGATTCACAATAGTTGATTACATCGCGAGGTATTTGACCTCTATATGATACATTTTACAAACATTGCATTCGTTTTTAAAAGACAAACTTTCTTTACAACGAAATTTGACGGCATGCACACCATTTCATAATACATCCAACTATAATTGGCTTAATAATAATCTTGATGAACTCAATGACTCGAATGCAACGTCTTTCAAAATATGCCATGAATGACTCCAAGTAATATCCTTAAAATGAGCTAATGAACAGCGGAAGATTTCTTTAATACCTGAGAATAAACATGCTTTAAAGTGTCAACCAAAAGGTTGGTGAGTTCATAGGTTTATCATAACAATCATTTCAATATATTAATAGACCACAAGATTTCCGTTTATAAATATATGTACACTCGCAAGTGTATAAAAGTATTCCATAAGTTGTAGGCACCCGGTAACAAGCCTTAACGTTCATGTTTTACCCTCTGAAGTACACCAGATCAGGTGTGTTTAAAATAACCTCGAAGTACTAAAGCATCCCATAGTCAGGATGGGGTTTGTCAGACCCAATAGATCTATCTTTAGGATTCGCGCCTACCGTAGATAGACAAGTAGTTTAATGTTACCAAGCTAAGGGTATATTTCTGGTTTAAACCCACATAGAATTAGTTTTAGTACTTGTGCCTATTTCGTAAAACATTTATAAATCAGCGCATGTATTCTCAGCCCAAAAATATATATAAAAAGGGAGCAAATGAAACTCACAATACTGTATTTTGTAGCAATTATGTATATGACGGCACTGAACAAGTGCAGGGTTTGTCTTGGATTCACGAACCTATATTAAGTATATATATTTATATGTTGGTCAATATCCGTCTAACAATTTAGGTCAAGTCGTAGTGTATCACAATCCTAATGCTCGAGACCGACATGCAAAAGTCAACAAAAGTCAACTTGACTCAAAATGACTTTCAAAATCTATACATGTTTATTATATAACTTATATATAGTAGTTTTATATATTTAAATATATTTATCAGATCTTATTATACTAAATAATACAAGTCATTTATTAATAAATAAAAATTTATATTAAAATTCATATATGATAAAAATATACTTTTATATATCTCAAGTAATAAATTTTATAAAATTCACTTAATATCATAAAAATATAGTGGTATGTATTATTAATATAATTACATTACGTGTGGTAAAAATATCTTTGTACGCATATTTATTTGATAAAATAATATTGATAATAATAATAATGATAAAAATAATAAAATGATAGTTTCAATAAAAATATTAATTTTTAGTAATAAAGATAATTTTAGTAATAACATCAACTGATAACAGTTATAATAATCGTTTTAATAATAATATTAAAATTAATGATAATTCAGTTGACCATATCTTTTAATCCGTTCATCGAAACCACACGATTTCTAAATGAAAAGTTATTAATTTTTTTCTTCAGCTTTTCAATGACATGCATATCATATAACTTATCTCAGTAGCATATGTATCAAATTCGTGATTTATCATAAACTATTTAACGACGAAACTAAGCATACAAACATGCATAATCATATATACTCGAGCACTAGTCAGGGATACACTATTAATATATAAAAGATAAGATATGAATGCTCACGTATCAATATTGTGATTCAATATTGCAGGAAAGTACGTAGACGCAACGAAAATGATAAACGTTAGGTTGACCTCACGAGCAATACCCTCGATCAATACCCATAACCTTCATAGCTATAACCCATAATTTCCTTAGCTATATCCCATTTGAAAACTTTTTTGAAATCGTCTGAATATAACTCTGTCGTAGTATTTTATGTATACTAATAATATCTTGAAATAGTACTAAGTAAATATATATATATATATATGTAATTCGATTGAGAGAGTTTAGAGAAATATATTTTTAAGTTTCTATGAAATAATAAAACCTATTGAATTCTATTTATAATAGATTTTTGAATTATTAAAGTGAATTATTAAAGTATGAATTATTAAAGTAAATTATTAAAGTATGAATTATTAAAGTGAATTATTAAAGTATGAATTATTAAAGTGAATTATTAAAGTATGAATTATTAAAGTGAATTATTAAAGTATGAATTATTAAAGTTAAAGTAAAGTAAAAGTAAAGTAAAGGTAAAGTTAAAGTATAGTAAAAGTATAAAACTATGTACGTATAATACGCGTATAAAATTATATAATATTAATTTAAATCGTTATATATATATTTAATAAAATAAAATATAAATATCGTTATCTTTATCATACTGGTTAAGTAATGAGTTGTCAAAAAGAATAGATTTCTTAAATCACAGTGGACCTCATAACATAGGCCCGTAATCATATCATAATGTATCTGATAATTCAATCATTTGATATTATCTCTTAATTCTGTCGATAAATATATCGAAACAAATATGTTCATGTAAATTATCATATATCTAATACTTTGTTAATGTTTTCAGTTAATATTATATATTATATATACATATCTATATACACATAATTGTTCGTGAATCGTCGAACACGGTCAAAGGGTAATTGATTACATGAATGTAGTTCCAAACTTTTTAAGATTCAACATTACAAATTCTGCTTATCGTGTCGGAAACATATAAAGGTTAAGTTTAAATTTGGTCGGAAATTTCCGGGTCGTCACAGTACCTACCCGTTAAAGAAATTTCGTCCCAAAATTTGATCGAGGTCGTCATGGCTAACTATAAAAATGTTTTCATGATGAATATGAGTTGATAAATAGAGTTTTATCATCATTGAGTAATATAGATAAAATAATTTGATTACGCGAAGAGTATAAGTGAAGCTATCGCAAGAGAGTGAAATGAGTAAACGTATATTCGTTTTAACCGATGACATAGTTATGATTGATTTTCGGAATTCATGGGATTTAAAGAAAATCTTTGCAATAAGATTTGGTTCTTCGACGATTAAGGAAATCAGGATCTTCTTTGATTAAATGCGATAATCTGTCTCGATTTCCCCGTCTGATATTTTACTATAATTCCACCCCCTTCGTTTCTTTATTTCCACATATCACACTTTCTAGTCTTTCTCCCCAATTCATACTTTAAAGCATTCGTTAATATGCTTCATCCAGTATTGATTCTTGATATACTCTTAACTTTCATATATGTCATTCTTCTTTTTCATCTATCACCGGAGGAAGTTATTTTCTTCTACCATTACCTTGGGATTATTGTGTTTTTCATTCTCCCGTGTCTTTATATTGCTATACGCATTGATATACACGGTTTGTAATTTCGGGGTTGTTATCGAGCTTTATATTCTCCATTATATTTCGGAGCTTCATGCTTTCGTTTTCTCTTTCCGACCTTAAGTCAAGCGGATAATGGTCCAGAATTCGTAGATATGAATTTTTGGATGAGCATAGTTAATGTTCCAAGAAGAAAATCGTAATGGCATGATCTTGATTTGGCAAATTACCAGAATATCCGAAAATATAGAGCTATCAAGATGATATGTTCTTAATATGTTTGGAAATTGGGTAGAATGTAAGAGTCATATAAACAGTACATGATGACAGTATGTTCTATGAATCATCACGTTCCATTAGAAACTCAGCATGACTTACTGTAATATAATCACGTTGATCAAGTGTCATTATATTATACTAACTCATGCTTCAGTTCCCAACACTACTTCAAAAACATTCCTATTTTAAATTCAATTTTTTTTTTTAGAATTTAGAAACTAACACAGTTTCTTTTTATGTTGTAACGCAGATATTACGAAGAGATAAAAGATTTCAGATAAGAATAGTTGTGAAAATATCTTCAGGAATATCGAAGATATTATAATAAAAGATACGATAATATGGATGATGAAGAAGATTTGTCTGTGAAGGTTTAGAATAAGAAGTAAGTTGTTTGCAAATGATTTCAGTAGACACTGAATTATTTGGATCCTTTGAAGGCAGTTTTAGTCTTTGTGATTTATCCACAGCCTCCTTCATGGTCTGCTCAATCCGTTTTCCAGTTTCAAACCTTCTCTTTTTCTCAACTATACCACCATACTATTCTTTATCATCAAACTTTTGACTTTTAAAGTCGTTTACAGTTTTTGCTGCTTCATCAGCATTTTTCCAATTTCGGAGAACTAGTTCATGGTTTGGGACGTTTTTCAGAAAATTCACATTCGAAGTATGTAAGTCTAGGAGATAGACGTTATGTGTATAACTTTTGACGTAAAATTGTCGCGAAATTCAAAATACTGATTGCTAATTCCCAGTAGTTGGTGTGACAATTATTGTTACAGGATGTAGGTGAGTACATGATGGGGTTTTAATGAATAAGTATAGTGGCTTTTCGGAGAGGCTTAAGTCGAAGGTTAATGAAGTTGTTGATAAGTTTACTGCTAATGTGGCGAGATATGAAAGGTTCTCCGGTAACAATGATGAAGGGGTAATTGTTATAATAAGGTTTATTCGTATAAACAAATGAAGGTGATTTGCTGGAGCTGTGACAAAACTGTCTATTTTGGAAAGAGATTGAAAAATTATATTTGGTAATAAATATCAAAGGATCTGACATGGATACGTGTTAAACTATAACTTTGGTTTCGAGAGCTTTTCAGATGCATGACAGTGGGTAATATGTGGTTGGATCATCATCTCGCATGTCTTTAGGAATTTCGAAGTGTTTGAACACATATTTTAATTGTTAATATACATATGATGTTCTAAGATTTTGAATGATACAAATATTTTTGTGAGTTCCATGAATAGAAATGATGTTCTAGGACAGTTTTGAAGTCAAAGTATAGTTTTGAAAGATGTAGGAATCTAAGAGTGATGATTTTGGTTATATCTTGAATCGAATTCTGAGATTTCAAAATCAGAATATGTAATTAGATTTTGAATGAGTATGGTTGTTTTGATTTTTATAAAAGAATGTATATTGTTGTGAAAGTAGGGAGTATAATGGATGATTTGCTGAATCAAATTCGAAGAATGTAACATATTAATTGTGAATTTATATATCTCTTGGGTATTACCTACCCGTTAAAAAAATTCACAATTAATATTTTGTACAAAAGAATTTTATTACAGTCTTTATGGAAATATATATGTGTATATTTCTTCAGATGTAATATTGATTTAATGAGTTAATATTAAATTAAACTCATTTGATTTATGGTTAAGGCGAGGATAGATAATTTCTAAACTTTAGAAATTACATAATCGCCGTAGAATGTTTCCCCAATGAAGTTATGAATCAATACTTCATCGTTGTGGTATTCCTTGGTATCTACATGGCGTATGACATCGATGCTCGTGGGACAGATTGTGAAGTTGAGGTTTGCGATGCAGTTGTTGTTGGTGGTGGTAATGGTACTGTTGATGGTGGTACTGGTTATGCTGTTGGTGCTGCTGCTGGTGTTTGTAACCTTTGCACCATATTCTCCAAAGCCACTACCCGAGCGCGAAGCTCGTTGACTTCTTCTATTACACCGGGGTAATTGTCGGTTCGGACGAGCGGATAAATAAGATCTAGAATTTGGTGTAGTATACAATCATGACGAGATACTCTGGAAATGAGAGAGAAAATGGTGTTTCGGACAGGTTCGCCGGTAAGTGCTTCAGGTTCATTGCCAAGAGGGCAATGTGGTGGATGAAAGGGATCGCCTTCTTCTTGTCTCCAATGGTTAAGTAGATTACGAACCCATCCCCAATTCATCCAGAATAGATGATGGCTAATTGGTTGATTCATTCCGGTCACGCTGCTTTCGGAGCTCATGTGGAAATCCATATCGGCATAACTGTCGGAATCCGAGGAACTCAAACTGGTTGAGGGATCCATCTTGTATGATCAGGGAAAGAATTTTTTGGTATGAAATAGATTGTAGAATTTAGATTTGGTATTCTTCAATACATAATTTACATATGTATATATAATACCAAAATCCCATAAATTACGGAGGAATCTTTGAAAGATGTCAGTCAAAGTTCACAGTAACAGATATGCTAAGATAAGAATTCGTCTATACACTATTATGCAATAAATGTAGGGAAACGCGTCTAGACTTAAGAATGATAAGCAGGTAATTTCCTAAGGATGGTAAGTAGATGATTTCCGACTAAAAATGATAAGCAAAAATTTTGACATGCAGACACGGTCGAAGTCCAGACTCACTAATGCATCTTAACAACTATCAGTTAGACACACTAATGCAAGACCTGGTTCGCTAAGACCACCGCTCTGATACCAACTGAAAGGACCCGTTCATATACATTATAAACGATTCACAATAGTTGATTACATCGTGAGGTATTTGACCTCTATATGATACATTTTACAAACATTGCATTCGTTTTTAAAAGACAAACTTTCTTTACAACAAAATTTGACGGCATGCACACCATTTCATAATACATCCAACTATAATTGGCTTAATAATAATCTTGATGAACTCAATGACTCGAATGCAACATCTTTCAAAATATGCCATGAATGACTCCAAGTAATATCCTTAAAATGAGCTAATGAACAGCGAAAGATTTCTTTAATACCTGAGAATAAACATGCTTTAAAGTGTCAACCAAAAGGTTGGTGAGTTCATAGGTTTATCATAACAGTCATTTCAATATATTAATAGACCACAAGATTTCCGTTTATAAATATATGTACACTCGCAAGTGTATAAAAGTATTTCATAAGTTGTAGGCACCCGGTAACAAGCCTTAACGTTCATGTTTTACCATCTGAAGTACACCAGATCAGGTGTGTTTAAAATAACCTCGAAGTACTAAAGCATCCCATAGTCAGGATGGGGTTTGTCAGACCCAATAGATCTATCTTTAGGATTCGCGCCTACCGTACATAGACAAGTAGTTTAATGTTACCAAGCTAAGGGTATATTTCTGGTTTAAACCCACATAGAATTAGTTTTAGTACTTGTGCCTATTTCGTAAAACATTTATAAATCAGCGCATGTATTCTCAGCCCAAAAATATATATAAAAAGGGAGCAAATGAAACTCACAATACTGTATTTTGTAGCAATTATGTATATGACGGCACTGAACAAGTGCAGGGTTTGTCTTGGATTCACGAACCTATATTAAGTATATATATTTATATGTTGGTCAATATCTGTCTAACAATTTAGGTCAAGTCGTAGTGTATCACAATCCTAATGCTCGAGACCGATATGCAAAAGTCAACAAAAGTCAACTTGACTCAAAATGACTTTCAAAATCTATACATGTTTATTATATAACTTATATATAGTAGTTTTATATATTTAAATATATTTATCAGATCTTATTATACTAAATAATACAAGTCATTTATTAATAAATAAAAATTTATATTAAAATTCATATATGATAAAAATATACTTTTATATATCTCAAGTAATAAATTTTATAAAATTCACTTAATATCATAAAAATATAGTGGTATGTATTATTAATATACCTACATTACGTGTGGTAAAAATATCTTTGTACGCATATTTATTTGATAAAATAATATTGATAATAATAATAATGATAAAAATAATAAAATGATAGTTTCAATAAAAATATTAATTTTTAGTAATAAAGATAATTTTAGTAATAACATCAACTGATAACAGTTATAATAATCGTTTTAATAATAATATTAAAATTAATGATAATTCAGTTGACCATATCTTTTAATCCGTTCATCGAAACCACACGATTTCTAAATGAAAAGTTATTAATTTTTTTCTTCAGCTTTTCAATGACATGCATATCATATAACTTATCTCAGTAGCATATGTATCAAATTCGTGATTTATCATAAACTATTTAACGACGAAACTAAGCATACAAACATGCATAATCATATATACTCGAGCACTAGTCAGGGATACACTATTAATATATAAAAGATAAGATATGAATGCTCACGTATCAATATTGTGATTCAATATTGCAGGAAAGTACGTAGACGCAACGAAAATGATAAACGTTAGGTTGACCTCACGAGCAATACCCTCGATCAATACCCATAACCTTCATAGCTATAACCCATAATTTCCTTAGCTATATCCCATTTGAAAACTTATTTTGAAATCGTCTGAATATAACTCCGTCGTAGTATTTTATGTATACTAATAATATCTTGAAATAGTACTAAGTAAATATATATATATATATGTAATTCGATTGAGAGAGTTTAGAGAAATATATTTTCAAGTTTCTATGAAATAATGAAACCTATTGAATTCTATTTATAATAGATTTTTGAATTATTAAAGTGAATTATTAAAGTATGAATTATTAAAGTGAATTATTAAAGTATGAATTATTAAAGTGAATTATTAAAGTATGAATTATTAAAGTGAATTATTAAAGTATGAAGTATTAAAGTGAATTATTAAAGTATGAATTATTAACGTTAAAGTAAAGTAAAAGTAAAGTAAAGGTAAAGTTAAAGTATAGTAAAAGTATAAAACTATGTACGTATAATACGCGTATAAAATTATATAATATTAATTTAAATCGTTATATATATATTTAATAAAATAAAATATAAATATCGTTATCTTTATCATACTGGTTAAGTAATGAGTTGTCAAAAAGAATAGATTTCTTAAATCACAGTGGACCTCATAACATAGGCCCGTAATCATATCATAATGTATCTGATAATTCAATCATTTGATATTATCTCTTAATTCTGTCGATAAATATATCGAAACAAATATGTTCATGTAAATTATCATATATCTAATACTTTGTTAATGTTTTCAGTTAATATTATATATTATATATACATATCTATATACACATAATTGTTCGTGAATCGTCGAACACGGTCAAAGGGTAATTGATTACATGAATGTGGTTCCAAACTTTTTAAGATTCAACATTACAAATTCTGCTTATCGTGTCGGAAACATATAAAGGTTAAGTTTAAATTTGGTCGGAAATTTCCGGGTCGTCACACGAGATAAGTCCGTGACATAAGATATCACAATTAGTTTTGTGATAAATAAGTTTAAATATTACTCTAATTGAATACTTGTCAAATGGAAATTCCAATTGAATTTCATCGGTGCTTTAGTATCATTTATTTATTTGTCTTTGTAGTTTTTATCTTCTAGCTCGTTGTAATTTCATTTTTATAGCTTCTCGCTAACTTTTAATAATATCTTTAGTCGTTAAAAAAAACCCATTTATTTGTATTGTTTTAAACCATTTACTACTACCTCCGAATGACCGACTTGCAAATTTCCGACTTCATTTTTGAGTTCAAGATAAGGAACAATTTCTGATTAGGGTCCCTTTTTTATTTATTTATCAAATCTTATCAGTAACGATTCATGATAAGACCAAATCTTCCTTCGAATATTGAAATACGGTCGTAGTTTCTCATATAAATAGGTCTTCAAGTTTCGCAGATAAAAACACAACATTAACATTAGAATCACACAACAATACGTACACACATCCGTTTTCTTTATCCTCTCGGATTCAACAACGATCTCCCCGATTCCAGTTATTTTTCAGCCATATGTTCAATTCCGACAGTACGCTGTTTTGAAACGGTATACTTTGAGAATAGACAAATAATTTTATATTACACTTTTCATAATATGATTATTTGTTATGTATGCTCTTAATTTGATTAATATGAAATCTGTTCGATCGTGTTCTTATTTTTGTTCAGTTTCGTACATTATTTAACTACAAATGTGTAAGTAATATAAGCATACGAAACTAAGAACATGCAGATTACATTCATACAAACACGTAATACAGGCCTGAAAACATAAACTGGAAAATAAATACGATCAAACCGAATTGAAGGGATGAACCAGGCTTGTGTTTAACACAATTCCCTTAAACAGATTCGTCGTCTGTTCCCAGGGTACACCGGTTCGAAGCAGCATACTGCCGGACTTAGAACACTTGCCTGAAAAGGAGTCGGATGCGTGAAACTGAGATGAAACGAATTCGTGTACTGTGTAGTTGCAGGTTTGTGTTGTGTGTCTTTTATTCTGCAGACTGGTATCCAATTTTATAACACAAAGTTGCAGCTTACTACTGGTATCCACATCAGTATGAAGTAGATCTGATTCACCAAGTCAACAGTGGAAACCAAGTTGGGAAAAATCCACATATGAATGAGGTGGATCTGCAACCACTCCACAACCAAGTCAAAAGTGGAAACCAATTTGACAAAAAAAACGTATTGCAAAAATAGGCCTCGCACGGGCCCGGATTTTCAAAGCTGCATTCGTGTCCGTAGGTCGTGCGGGCACGCCCATTGGATCACAGGAAATCTCAAGTTTTTGCACCCCCCGAGAGTAGGTGCTAGAGTAAAATATGGCATAAGATCTTGACATAGGTTTGGAGATAATAACTTATATACCTCTCATAAGTCTATCTAGACTCCTATGTGGGATAAGATGCATTCCATACTAGATTTCCATATTCTTGCATCAAACACACAACTTTGAGACTCGATATCTCATTCACATTTTATCCGTTTTGGACACACTTAAGCTCATTTTAAAGTCCTCGTCAAGGACTACAAAACCCACTAAATAGCTACTAATATATATTACGTTATCATATATTAATATGAGTCCAAAGTTTGGTAAAACCCATTTGTTTTAACCAAAATTTCCAACAATCCCCCACATGAATGGAGATCGCTCTCAGAAACAACAATCTTTCGATTAAATTTCAACAGTTGAATCTTGCATACGATAGGTAGGTGTTACCCTTTGAACCTTCGCTTATGAAACACACTTAGTCTACTGGCTCTGAGTAGACGGTGATGTCTTTGAACTCATTTGCCATTTGTGTAGGCGATAATACGCTTCACACAAGACTCTCCCTGACAAAGTCAAGTCCTCATAGTTATGTTCGTTATGGTCATGAAGATTCGCCTGGTTCTGCGAGATCTTATCAAATATTGTGCCCCAACAATACCCTTCGAAGCGACCCCACTTCTCTCTCACATAGGTGATTCACCACAGCGTGGCTACTGATTAACCACACATGATTATTTCAGTTGAATCATTAAAAGTCATAGACTTATCCTCTTACTTGTCACTTTTAGGAATGGACTAGGAAGTCTACTCTTAATTAGTAAACTCCCTTTAAAAGGTGTAGGGATTGCTAGTTTAGTAATTAACTCCCCCACAGTGACTTCGCCAGTTCATACAAGTAGGTTATCCTATTGAACTCTGATCTTGGGATCTCCAATCAACTGAGTTAGGTTTTCCTTCATATAAACTTAGCCTTTCATGGGCTTTAGTCCCATTCCCACGCACGACTTATATACTAACTCTCTGCTTAAGCCTTTTGTCAGCGGATCCGCAATATTATCCTTTGACTTCACATAGTCAATTGTGATAATTCCTGTAGAGATTATTTGTCGTACTGTATTATGTCTACATTGTATATGTCTATTCTTACCATTATACATTGTGCTATGAGCTCTACCAATCGCCGATTGGCTATCACAATGTATACTTATGGCCGACACTGTCTTAGGCCATTGATGTGTATAATCAGGTATATAAATTATGTCATTTGGAAAACACCGGTTAAAAGGACTATTACACAACTACGGGCAGTGCACCCGATCGTGTAGTAGTATAGATAATGGTTTAGTTCCGTGTATAGTTCCAAGGACAATTTGTACGAGGTATTGGATGTAAACTTATTGATTGTATGTATTATGTGTGATAGTTTGTAGCTTGAATCAAGAACATGCTTATTAATGTTAAAATCATTTGTATCTAGTTAATTGATATGTTATTGATAAAGAGAATTCTTGTTGATTTATCATATTGATTTACAATCAACTTGTCTTAGATTGTTTGTTTAATAAACCGGACCAAGGGGTAAATTAGATTCAAACGATTAAACGATATAGGAATGAATTGTATGCAATGAACGTTTGTACAATTGTTGATAACTATGAACATAGAAGCCAATTTTCAAGTCTTTAAACTAGCATAGTAATTCGATTACAAATACAAGAACTATAGTGAAAAGGGAACCCTTGATCTTGTAATTGTGTTTGCGTATTTACTAAAGAGAACTCTTGGTGAATCTAATAGGTAACTTACATACATAATCATTCAATCAGATCTTAATATAGAGAATATGCTAGTAAAAGTGGGTACCCTAGTATTTCCAGTAGATTTTGTAATTTTGGACATGGAAGAGGACACACGAGTGCCTCTGATATTAGGTCGACCTTTCCTCAATACCGCTAGAGCTATGATAGATGTTTATGGGCAGAAATTGACCCTTAGTATTGAGGATGTTAAGATGACCTTTTTCGTTGACCATGCCTTGCAATACCCCGAGTCTGCTGATGATACTTGTTATTTTATGCAAAGCATAGATTCGCATTATGAGTTCTTGCAGGAATTTCCCGAATTGGATGAAACGGGTACATACGATTTGGTGAGTGGAGATGAAAAAATTCTTGTTGAAGAAATGGAAGTGATGGCCACTTTGATGGAAAATGGGTATGAACCAATTGAGGAGGAATTAGAAAAACCGAGCAAGGATAGCGAGTACCGGAGTAAGCCCTCGATTGAGGAACCTCCAATTTTGGAGCTTAAGCCACTCCCTGATCATCTTGAGTACGCTTTCCTTCAGGAGAATTCGAAGCTTCCTGTAATTATTTCCTCACTACTTTCAAAACATGAAAAAGAACGTCTTATTTCCTTGTTGCAGGCCCACAAACCTGCCATTGCATGGAAAATTCATGACATAAAAGGAATTAGTCCTTCCTATTGCACTCATAAGATCTTAATGGAAGAAAATTTCAAACCAGTGGTGCAATGTCAAAGGAGGCTGAATCCTCATATGCAAGATGTGGTCAAGAAGGATATCATTAAATTGCTAGATGCAGGTCTAATCTACCCAATCTCAGACAGTCTGTGGATAAGCCCGGTCCATTGTGTTCCTAAAAAGGGTGGTATCACTGTAACCACAAATGATAAGGATGAGCTTATTACTACACGAACTGTCACGGGGTGGCGTGTTTGTATTGACTATCAAAAGTTAAACGATGCCACTAGAAAAGACCATTTTCCGCTACCATTCATTGATCAAATGTTAGAAAGACTAGTGGGAAATAACTTTTATTGTTTCCTTGATGGTTTCTCGGGGTACTTTCAAATTCACATCTCCCCCGAGGACCAATAAAAAACTACCTTCACTTGCCCCTATGGCACATTTTCATACCGTCGTATGCCCTTTGGTCTATGTAATGCTCCCGCAACATTCCAAAGGTGCATGATGGCTATTTTCCATGATATGATTGAATATTGCATGGAAGTGTTCATGGATGACTTTTCAGTTTTCGGTGACACTTTCGATTCATGCCTTCTAAATTTTGAGAAAATGCTTATACGATGTGAGAAATCGAACTTAGTGCTAAATTAGGAGAAATGCCACTTTATGGTTAAAGAAGGCATCATATTAGGACACAAGATCTCAAGTGTTGGTATTCAGGTGGATCTCGCAAAGGTTGATGTCATTGCCAAACTTCCACCTCCTTCTAATGTTAAGGGTGTGAGAAGTTTTCTTGGGCATGCCGGGTTTTACCGGCGATTTATTCAAGATTTTTCAAAAATGGCAACGCCATTGAATAAACTTCTTGAAAAAGATGCACCATTTGTTTCCACAAGTGAATGCACTAAGGCATTCAACATTTAAAAAAAAAACTTATTAACTCACCAATAATTATAGCTCCAAATTGGTCTTTACCATTCGAGCTAATGTGCGATGCATTGGATTTTGCAGTTGGTGCAAGTTTGGGCCAACGAGTTGAGAAACGTTTTCAACCCATTTATTATGCAAGCAAGACTTTACAAGGAGCCCAATTGAACTACACAACAACGGAAAAGGAGCTTCTTGCTATTGTCTTTTCTTTTGACAAATTATGATCTTATCTTGTCCTATCGAAGACAATTGTCTTCACCGATCATTCGGCTTTAAAATACCTCTTCTCGAAATCGGATGTCAAACCTCGATTGCTTAGATGGATCTTGCTTTTGTAAGAATTCGATATTGAGATCCGGGATAAGAAGGGTGCCAAAAATCTTGCGGCTGATCACTTGTCTAGACTCGAGAATCCAAATCTCGAAGTCCTTTATGAGTCGAGTATTCATGATGATTTTCCCGACGAGTATCTCGTGAAGGTGGACAAGGTGGACGAGCCATGGTATGTGGACATAGCTAATTATCTTGTTGGGAGATTCTTGGAGAAAGGGTGGTCACATCAAAAAAGGAAGAAATTCTTTAGTGACCTTAAATACTATTTTGAGATGACCCTTATCTATTTAGGTGATGCGCAGATGGAGTAATTCGGAGGTGCGTTTTGGGGAAGGAATGCACCCAAATTCTGCTTGATTGTTGTAGTGACCCGAAATTTTCCATGTTTATATATATTAATTGAGATTGATATTTACATGATTAAATGTTTCCAACATGTTAAGCAATCAAACTTGTTAAGACTTGATTAATTGAAATATGTTTCATATAGACAATTGACCACCCAAGTTGACCGGCGATTCACGAACGTTAAAACTTCTAAAAATGACATGACGATATATATATGGATATACATATGGTTAACATGAGATTATGATAAGTAATTATCTCCATAAGTATATTAACAATGAGTTATATACATATAAACAAGACTACTAACTTAAGGATTTCGAAACGAGACATATATGTAACGATTATCATTGTAACGACATTTAAATGTATATATATCATATTAAGATATATTAATATATCATAATATCATGATAATATAATAATTTAACATCTCATTAGATATAATAAACAATGGGTTAACAACATTAATTGAGATCGTTAACTTAAAGGTTTCAAAACAACACTTACATGTAACGACTAATGATGACTTAACGACTCAGTTAAAATGTATATACATGTAGTGTATTTAGATGTATTAAAATACTTTTGGAAGACTTCAAGACATATATCAAAACACTCATACTTAACGAAAATGGTTACAGTTACTTTTCCATTCTTTTCTTTCATCAAGAATTCTAGTCGTATTCTTACCCGTATTATACACAGCTTCAAAACGTACTTACTATGAGTATATACCAATAGGAACTAGCATGGGATTCCACTCTTGATTATGTCATGTATGACTAATCAATTTTAACTTCTACCATGAGCTAGTCAACTAACTAGAACTCCTTTTAACCCCACTCACCACTCACCAATTACCACTCATCATTCACTCCATTTCACTTCCAATTCTCTTTCTAATTCTCTCTCAACACACACACACACACTATTATGAAAGTATTTTTCCAGTAGTTAATCAACATCTTCATCAAAAATCACTTCAAGAATCAAGCTATAATCATCATAGGAAGAACACTTCAAGAACACTTCAAAAATCCCTTCAAGTTTACTAATTTACTTCCAAGCTTTCTAATCCATTCCAAGTAATCATCTAAGATCAAGAAACCTTTGTTATATACAGTAGGTTATCTTTCTTATTCAAGGTAATATTCATATTCAAACTTTGATTCAATTTCTATAACTATAAACTATCTTAATTCGAGTAAAAATCTTACTTGAACTTGTTTTTGTGTCATGATCCTACTTCAAGAACTTTCAAGCCATCCAAGATCCTTTGAAGCTAGATCATTTCTTGTCACTTCCAGTAGGTTACCTACTAAACTTGATGTAGTAATGATGTTCATAACATCATTCGATTCATATATATAAAACTATCTTATTCGAAGGTTTAAACTCGTAATCACTAGAACATAGTTTAGTAAATTCTAAACTTGTTCGCAAACAAAAGTCAATCCTTTTAACTTGACTTTTAAAATTAACTAACCACATGTTATATATCTATATGATATGCTAACTTAATGATTTAAAACCTGGAAACACGAAAAACACCGTAAAACCGGATTTACGCCGTCGTAGTAACACCGCGGGCTGTTTTGGGTTAGTTAATTAAAAACTATGATAAACTTTGATTTAAAAGTTGTTATTCTGAGAAAATGATTTTTATTATGAACATGAAACTATATCCAAAAATTATGGTTAAACTCAAAGTGGAAGTATGTTTTCTAAAATGGTCATCTAGACGTCGTTCTTTCGACTGAAATGACTACCTTTACAAAAACGACTTGTAACTTATTTTTCCGACTATAAACCTATACTTTTTCAGTTTAGATTCATAAAATAGAGTTCAATATGAAACCATAGCAATTTGATTCACTCAAAACGGATTTAAAATGAAGAAGTTATGGGTAAAACAAGATTGGATAATTTTTCTCATTTTAGCTACGTGAAAGTTGGTAACAAATCTATTCCAACCATAACTTAATCAACTTGTATTGTATATTATGTAATCTTGAGATACCATAGACACGTATACAATGTTTCGACCTATCATGTCGACACATCTATATATATTTCGGAACAACCATAGACACTCTATATGTGAATGTTGGAGTTAGCTATACAGGGTTGAGGTTGATTCCAAAATATGTATAGTTTGAGTTGTGATCAATACTGAGATACGTATACACTGGGTCGTGGATTGATTCAAGATAATATTTATCGATTTATTTCTGTATATCTAACTGTGGACAACTAGTTGTAGGTTACTAACGAGGACAGCTGACTTAATAAACTTAAAACATCAAAATATATTAAAAGTGTTGTAAATATATTTTGAACATACTTTGATATATATGTATATATTGTTATAGGTTCGTGAATCAACCAGTGACCAAGTCTTACTTCCCGACGAAGTAAAAATCTGTGAAAGTGAGTTATAGTCCCACTTTTAAAATCTAATATTTTTGGGATGAGAATACATGCAGGTTTTATAAATGATTTACAAAATAGACACAAGTACATGAAACTACATTCTATGGTTGAATTATCGAAATCGAATATGCCCTTTTTATTAAGTCTGGTAATCTAAGAATTAGGGAACAGACACCCTAATTGACGCGAATCCTAAAGATAGATCTATTGGGCCTAACAAACCCCATCCAAAGTACCGGATGCTTTAGTACTTCGAAATTTATATCATATCCGAAGGGTGTCCCGGAATGATGGGGATATTCTTATATATGCATCTTGTTAATGTCGGTTACCAGGTGTTCACCATATGAATGATTTTTATCTCTATGTATGGGATGTGTATTGAAATATGAAATCTTGTGGTCTATTGTTACGATTTGATATATATAGGTTAAACCTATAACTCACCAACATTTTTGTTGACGTTTTAAGCATGTTTATTCTCGGGTGATTATTAAGAGCTTCCGCTGTCGCATACTTAAACAAGGACGAGATTTGGAGTCCATGCTTGTATGATATTGTGTAAAAACTGCATTCAAGAAACTTATTTTGTTGTAACATATTTGTATTGTAAACCATTATGTAATGGTCGTGTGTAAACAGGATATTTTAGATTATCATTATTTGATAATCTACGTAAAGCTTTTTAAAACCTTTATCTATGAAATAAAGGTTATGGTTTGTTTTAAAAATGAATGCAGTCTTTGAAAAACGTCTCATATAGAGGTCAAAACCTCGCAACGAAATCAATTAATATGGAACGTTTTTAATCAATAAGAACGGGACATTTCAGTTTGTATCCGAGCGTTGGTCTTAGAGAACCAGAATTTTGCATTAGTGTGTCTTATCGAGTTTCTTAGGATGCATTAGTGAGTCTGGACTTCGACCGTGTTTACTTGAAAAATGATTGCTTAACAAAATTTGTTGGAAACTATATATTTTTAACATGTGAATATTATGTGATATATTAATCTCTTAACGCGTTTGATATTATGTGATAGATGTCTACCTCTAGAACAAGTCCCATTGACTCACCTAATAATAATGAAGAGTCAAATGTAAATTGGAATGATTCGTGGACTGATTCACAAGTTCCCGAAGAGGAACCGGAAGAAGAGTCGGAACCGGAAGAAGAATCGGAACCGGAAGAAGAATCGGAACCGGATGAAGAAATAGAACCGGTGGGGGAAATAATAAAACGGTTAAGTAAAAGAAAATCCTCAACCAACCGACCAAGGTTAATTATGGTCAATGGTGTTTCCGCCAAGGAAGCAAAATATTGGGAGGATTACCAATTCTCCGATGAATCGGATTCCGACGAGAATTCCGATGATGTTATAGAAATTACCCCAACCGAATTTAAAAAGGCAAAAGAAAATAATAAGGGAAAGGGCATAAAAATAGAGAAATCTAATTCCAACCCCGATGAACTTTATATGTATCGTCAACCCCCGAAGTCCTTAAGTTGTAACAATGACCCGGGAACCTCTAAACCACCAGGTTTTTCTAAACCAATGTGGAAAACGACGGCTCGTATTAGGGGAACATCATATATCCCTAGAAACTTGGCAAAACGAACCAAAACCGAAGAAGAAGAAACAAGCGAGTCGGAATAAGATAGTTGTAGTCGTGTGGTGTAATATATGTAATATAGTGTGCTTATGCTTTATGATATATGTAAAAATTGCTTGTATTAATAAGTATTTTTTTTATGAATCTAACTCTTGTCTATTTTACAGTATAAAAACACAAAATGGATAGACAACCCAATATTTTAAGAGACCTACCCGGAGACATGATTGATGAAATCTTGTCTAGAGTCGGTCAGAATTCTTCGGCACAACTATTTAAGGCGAGATCAGTTTGTAAGACATTCGAAGAACGTTCCAAGAATGCCTTGGTTTATAAAAGGCTTTTGTTCGAAAGATGGGGGATATCACATTGGGAAATCTATAAGTTACGATGTGTTTACTTTGACGCATATATTGCGGGGAACCCAAATGCTATTTTACGCAATGGGTTAAGAAATTATTTTGACTCAATATATCTGAATATTGGACTTCGTGATTTAGAAAAAACGGCTAACATGCAACATAAAGAAGCATGTTATGCTTACGGGTTAGTAATGTTCGCTTCTCACCAAAGTGAGAACAAGAACATCGGGCTACAACTATTAAACAAAACGTTCCCACAAGTGACGGAGTCGGTAATTGGGGTAAGAAATGAGGTTTTTAGGTTATTACGAGACTGTTGGTCATTACGTAACCCTCGTCCCTTTGACGACGTTACAACACGCTGTCTTATCAACGGCCATAACGGTTATGTTCCACAAGACCAAGGATGGGAAGTAGTCCTAGTAAAACCAGAATGCATGACTTGTTTCTGGATGTATGAATTACGTGTCTTTATTGCCTTTGCTGAACGACTTGTGTACTAGCTAGAATTATCTTCACAACTATCTTGTATCAAAGTTATTGTGTGCTATATTTCATGCTTTATGTAAAATAAGCGGAATTGTAAGTTTGTAAAATATTGTATAAAAGTTTGAACGCGAAATATTATTACAATCAGTTTTTCATATAGAATTGTAGTAGTTGAATTGTATATTAGCTACTAAGTATGAACTTAACGGGTAGGTACTACCCGAATTTAAACTTATAAAACGCTAATATGAAGAAAAAGCTTTTATAAATGAGTTCATATTATGCTACGAAATACTATTAACTACTCTTAATATTCTGTATGATTAACTTGTTCCATTTGACTATTTTGAAGGAAATGGCACCGACTACTCGACACACCGTGAATATGAATGAAGAGGAATTCCGTACTTTTCTAGCTTCAAACATAGCCGCAGTACAGGCTGCGCTACATACCAACAATAACCTTGGATCTGGCAGTACAGGAAATCGTGTAGGATGCACCTACAAAGAATTCACTGCCTGCAAACCTTTGGAATTTGATGGAACCGAAGGACCGATCGGATTGAAACGGTGGACCGAGAAGGTTGAATCGGTGTTTGCCATAAGTAAGTGTACTGAAGAGGACAAAGTGAAGTACGCTACGCATACCTTCACAAGTTCTGCGTTAACATGGTGGAATACCTATCTAGAGCAAGTGGGACAAGACGATGCGTACACACTACCGTGGTCAGCATTCAAGCACTTGATGAACGAGAAGTACCGTCCCAGAACCGAGGTCAATAAGCTCAAGACAGAACTTAAAGGGTTACGAACCCAAGGATTTGATATTACCACGTACGAAAGACGATTCACAGAATTATGCCTATTGTGTCCGGGAGCATTCGAAGATGAGGAAGAGAAGATCGACGCGTTTGTGAAAGGATTACCGGAAAGAATCCAAGAAGATATAAGTTCACACGAGCCCTCCTCCATACAACAGGCATGTAGAATGGCTCACAAACTAGTGAACCAGATTGAAGAAAGAATTAAAGAACAGACTGCTGAAGAGGCCAATGTGAAGCAAGTCAAAAGAAAGTGGGAGGAAAACGGTGATAAGAATCACCAATACAACAACAACAGCAATTACAACAATAATCGCAACAATTATCCCAACAATCGCAACATCAATCGCAACTACAACAAACGGCCCAACAACAACAACAACAACAACAACAACAACAACAACAACAACAACAACAACAACAGCAACTACAACAATCATCCCAACAACAATAATAACCGCAACAACAACAACAATCAGAAGCAGCTATGCCAAAGGTGTGAAAAGTATCACTCGGGGTTCTGCACCAAATTTTGCAACAAGTGTAAAAGAAATGGTCATAGCGCGGCGAAGTGTGAGGTCTACGGACCAGGGGTTAATAGAACGAAAGGAACAAATGGTGTCGGAACGAGTAATGGCGGAGCAAGTAGTGTCGGAGCAAGTTATGCCAATGTAGTTTGTTATAAATGTGGAAAATCGGGCCACATTATTAGAAATTGCCCGAACCAGGAGAACACGAATGGACAAGGCCGCAGAAGAGTTTTCAATATTAATGCGGCAGAGGCACAGGAATACCCGGAGCTTGTTACGGGTACGTTTCTTATTGACAATAAATCTGCTTATGTTTTATTTGATTCGGGTGCGGATAGAAGCTATATGAGTAGAGATTTTTGTGCTAAATTAAGTTGTCCATTGACGCCTTTGGATAGTAAATTTTTACTCGAATTAGCAAATGGTAAATTAATTTCAGCAGATAATATATGTCGGAATCGAGAAATTAAACTGGTTAGCGAAACATTTAAGATTGATTTGATACCAGTAGAGTTAGGGAGTTTTGATGTGATAATCGGTATGGACTGGTTGAAAGAAGTGAAAGCAGAGATCGTTTGTTACAAAAATGCAATTCGCATTATACGAGAAAAAGGAAAACCCTTAATGGTGTACGGAGAAAAGGGCAACACGAAGCTATATCTTATTAGTAATTTGAAGGCACAAAAACTAATAAGAAAAGGTTGCTATGCTATTCTAGCACACGTCGAGAAAGTACAAACTGAAGAAAAGAGCATCAATGATGTTCCCATTGCAAAAGAATTTCCCGATGTATTTCCGAAAGAATTACCGGGATTACCCCCACATCGATCTGTTGAATTTCAAATAGATCTTGTACCAGGAGTTGCACCAATAGCTCGTGCTCCTTACAGACTCGCACCCAGCGAGATGAAAGAACTGCAAAGCCAATTACAAGAACTTTTAGAGCGTGGTTTCATTCGACGAAGCACATCACCGTGGGGAGCTCCTGTTTTGTTTGTCAAGAAGAAAGATGGTACATTCAGGTTGTGTATCGACTACCGAGAGTTGAACAAACTTACCATCAAGAACCGCTACCCACTACCGAGAATCGACGACTTATTTGATCAACTACAAGGCTCGTCTGTTTATTCAAAGATTGACTTACGTTCCGGGTATCATCAAATGCGGGTGAAAGAAGATGATATTCCAAAGACTGCTTTCAGAACACGTTACGGTCATTACGAGTTTATGGTCATGCCGTTTGGTTTAACTAATGCACCAGCTGTGTTCATGGACCTTATGAACCGAGTGTGTGGACCATACCTTGACAAGTTTGTCATTGTTTTCATTGATGACATACTTATTTACTCAAAGAATGACCAAGAACACGGTGAACATTTGAGAAAGGTGTTAGAAGTATTGAGGAAGGAAGAATTGTACGCTAAGTTTTCAAAGTGTGCATTTTGGTTGGAAGAAGTTCAATTCCTCGGTTACATAGTGAACAAAGAAGGTATTAAGGTGGATCCGGCAAAGATAGAAACTGTTGAAAAGTGGGAAACCCCGAAAACTCCGAAACACATACGCCAGTTTTTAGGACTAGCTGGTTACTACAGAAGGTTCATCCAAGACTTTTCCAGAATAGCAAAACCCTTGACTACATTAACGCATAAAGGGAAGAAATTTGAATGGAATGATGAACAAGAGAAAGCGTTTCAGTTATTGAAGAAAAAGCTAACTACGGCACCTATATTGTCATTGCCTGAAGGGAATGATGATTTTGTGATTTATTGTGATGCATCAAAGCAAGGTCTCGGTTGTGTATTAATGCAACGAACGAAGGTGATTGCTTATACGTCTAGACAATTGAAGATTCACGAACAAAATTATACGACGCATGATTTGGAATTAGGCGCGGTTGTTTTTGCATTAAAGACTTGGAGGCACTACTTATATGGGGTCAAAAGTATTATATATACCAACCACAAAAGTCTTCAACACATATTTAATCAGAAACAACTGAATATGAGGCAGCGTAGGTGGATTGAATTATTGAATGATTACGACTTTGAGATTCGTTACCACTCGGGGAAGGCAAATGTGATAGCTGATGCCTTGAGCAGGAAGGACAGAGAACCCATTCGAGTAAAATCTATGAATATAATGATTCATAATAACCTTACTACTCAAATAAAGGAGGCGCAACAAGGAGTTTTAAAACAGGGAAATTTAAAGGATGAAATACCCAAAGGATCGGAGAAACATCTTAATATTCGGGAAGACGGAACCTGGTATAGGGCTGAAAGGATTTGGGTACCAAAATATGGAGATATGAGAGAAATGGTACTTAGAGAAGCTCATAAAACCAGATACTCAATACATCCTGGAACGGGGAAGATGTACAAGGATCTCAGGAAATATTTTTGGTGGCCGGGTATGAAAGCCGATGTTGCTAAATACGTAGGAGAATGTTTGACGTGTTCTAAGGTCAAAGCTGAGCATCAGAAACCATCAGGTCTACTTCAACAACCCGAAATCCCGGAATGGAAATGGGAAAACATTACCATGGATTTCATCACTAAATTGCCAAGGACTGCACGTGGTTTTGATACTATTTGGGTAATAGTTGATCGTCTCACCAAATCAGCACATTTCCTGCCAATAAGAGAAGATGAGAAGATGGAGAAGTTAGAACGACTGTATTTGAAGGAAGTCGTCTCCAGACATGGAATACCAATCTCTATTATCTCTGATAGGGATGGCAGATTTATTTCAAGATTCTGGCAGACATTACAGCAAGCATTAGGAACTCGTCTAGACATGAGTACTCCCAATCATCCACAAACTGATGGGCAGAGCGAAAGGACGATACAAATGCTTGAAGACATGCTACGAGCATGTGTTATTGATTTCGGAAACAGTTGGGATCGACATCTACCGTTAGCAGAATTTTCCTACAACAACAGCTACCATTCAAGCATTGAGATTGCACCGTTTGAAGCACTTTATGGTAGAAAGTGCAGGTCTCCGATTTGTTGGAGTGAAGTGGGGGATAGACAGATTACGGGTCCAGAGATTATACAAGAAACTACCGAGAAGATCATCCAAATTCAACAACGGTTGAAAACCGCCCAAAGTTGACAAAAGAGCTACGCTGACATTAAAAGAAAAGATATAGAATTTGAAATTGGAGAGATGGTCATGCTTAAAGTTGCACCTTGGAAAGGCGTTGTTCGATTTGGTAAACGAGGGAAATTAAATCCAAGGTATATTGGACCATTCAAGATTATTGATCGTGTCGGACCAGTAGCTTACCGACTTGAGTTACCTCAACAACTCGCGGCTGTACATAACACTTTCCACATCTCGAATTTGAAGAAATGTTTTGCTAAAGAAGATCTCACTATTCCGTTAGATGAAATCCAAATCAACGAAAAACTCTAATTCATCGAAGAACCCGTCGAAATAATGGATCGTGAGGTTAAAAGACTTAAGCAAAACAAGATACCAATTGTTAAGGTTCGATGGAATGCTCGTAGAGGACCCGAGTTCACCTGGGAGCATGAAGATCAGGTGAAGAAGAAATACCCGCATCTATTTCCAGAAGATTCGTCAACACCTTCAACAGCTTAAAATTTCGGGACGAAATTTATTTAACGGGTAGGTACTGTAGTGACCCGAAATTTTCCATATTTATATATATTAATTGAGATTGATATTTACATGATTAAATGTTTCCAACATGTTAAGCAATTAAACTTGTTAAGACTTGATTAATTGAAATATGTTTCATATAGACAATTGACCACCCAAGTTGACCGGCGATTCACGAACGTTAAAACTTGTAAAAATGACATGACGATATATATATGGATATACATATGGTTAACATGAGATTATGATAAGTAAGTATCTCCATAAGTATATTAACAATGAGTTATATACATATAAACAAGACTACTAACTTAAGGATTTCGAAACGAGACATATATATGTAACGATTATCGTTGTAACGACATTTAAATGTATATATATCATATTAAGATATATTAATATATCATAATATCATGATAATATAATAATTTAACATCTCATTAGATATAATAAACAATGGGTTAACAACATTAATTGAGATCGTTAACTTAAAGGTTTCAAAACAACACTTACATGTAACGACTAACGATGACTTAACGACTCAGTTAAAATGTATATACATGTAGTGTATTTAGATGTATTAAAATACTTTTGGAAGACTTCAAGACATATATCAAAACACTCATACTTAACGAAAATGGTTACAGTTACTTTTCCATTCTTTTCTTTCATCAAGAATTCTAGTCGTATTCTTACCCGTATTATACACAGCTTCAAAACGTACTTACTATGAGTATATACCAATAGGAACTAGCATGGGATTCCACTCTTGATTATGTCATGTATGACTAATCAATTTTAACTTCTACCATGAGCTAGTCAACTAACTAGAACTCCTTTTAACCCCACTCACCACTCACCAATTACCACTCATCATTCACTCCATTTCACTTCCAATTCTCTTTCTAATTCTCTCTCAACACACACACACTATTATGAACGTATTTTTCCAGTAGTTAATCAACATCTTCATCAAAAATCACTTCAAGAATCAAGCTATAATCATCATAGGAAGAACACTTCAAGAACACTTCAAAAATCCCTTCAAGTTTACTAATTTACTTCCAAGCTTTCTAATCCATTCCAAGTAATCATCTAAGATCAAGAAACCTTTGTTATATACAGTAGGTTATCTTTCTTATTCAAGGTAATATTCATATTCAAACTTTGATTCAATTTATATAACTATAAACTATCTTAATTCGAGTAAAAATCTTACTTGAACTTGTTTTTGTGTCATGATCCTACTTCAAGAACTTTCAAGCCATCCAAGATCCTTTGAAGCTAGATCATTTCTTGTCACTTCCAGTAGGTTACCTACTAAACTTGAGGTAGTAATAATGTTCATAACATCATTCGATTCATATATATAAAACTATCTTATTCGAAGGTTTAAACTCGTAATCACTAGAACATAGTTTAGTAAATTCTAAACTTGTTCGCAAACAAAAGTTAATCTGAAAGGACCCGTCCTAATCCATCCGGACGAAGTCATCAACATTTGGTTCCTTTGCGATGATCGACTTCAAGTATTGTCCTTAACATGAGCAAATGCACAGCGGAAGACTTAATTCGTACCTGAGAATAACATGCTTTAAAACGTCAACATAAAGTTGGTGAGATATAGGTTTGATGCTAGCAGCGTTATAACTATGGACCTCAAGATTTCATATACATACATAATACACTCGCAAGTGTATGGAAAAGTCGTTGAGCACTTGGTAACCATACTTAACATTTAAATCACAGCAGCATATTCTTAAATAAACCCTACACCGTACCAAGTGTAGTAACGAAACGAAGTACTGTGCAACCGTTTAAAACTGGTCGTCCAGCCCGGTTGGGGTTGTCAGGCCCGATAGATCTATCAACAGGATTCGCGTTTACACTCCTCACGTAAATATTAGCTACCAAGTATAAAGAAATATGCCATGGTACAACTCAACGTAGAATTTATTTTTGATCACTTGTGTCCATAACGTAAATTATTTATAAAAACAGCGCATGTATTCTCAGCCCAAAAATATTTAGAGTTTAAAAGGGACTATATACTCACCTAATGTATTTTGTAGTAAAAATACATATAACATCACTGAACACGTATAAGGTTGGCCTTGGATTCACGAACCTATACCAGTAATATATATTAAAACTTACAATCGTAATTGAACAAATTTTTATATTATATTATATATATATATATATATATATATATATATATATATATATATATATATATATATACATTTAGTTTATGTATATAGTTAAAATGATTAATATTTATAATGATACTTATTTTTGTAATATCAATAATAATTTTAATAATTAGAAAATGATATTAATACTAATGAAAATAATAAAAATTTTAATATTCATAACCATAGTGGTAATGGTAATATCTATACTAATGCTATTAGTAATTCTAAGGTTTTAATAAAAAAAATACTTTTATTTATTTTTAAAAATAAATAACAGTAATAATAAAAATAATAATAATAATAATGTTTAAGGGACTACCTTTAATGAAATAAGACCCAAAAATTATATTGTCCATCAGGGACTCGAACCCGTGACCTCTTGCTAAACCATCAACACCCTAACCAATACGCCATGTCTATTTTTCTGATTAATAGCCTAATGAAATATCTAAAAGCCGTTTATTTCTGTTTCCCCTATTCTTCCTTTTTCTAAAAAAAAAAACCACATGTGGGACTCGAACCCACAACCTCTCGTTACACTCAAACACCTCGAACCAGCTGGGCTGCTGCTCTTATTCTGATTTAAGTCTAATCCTATTTAAATATAACCCGTAAATAAAGACTATTCTTCTTCTTCTTTGTAAACTGAACGAACCATAACCAAATTCCTAATACTAGATTATATGTTCAGTTTAAACTTGTATTTGAAAACAAAACATTTTATGTGAGATTGGATTGAGTTAACAGAAAAGGAAAAAAAAAATAATAATAAAGATCGAAAACAAACTTACTGTTCGAAGAAAAAAAAAATTAAGAACATAAAAATCAAACTTCAACTTAGATATGTTTTGAGACCTTCAATCCTTCATGAAATGTTTTCTAAATCTTGTTCCTAATACCCGAAAATTATCAAACGGTCGAGAACTATCAATACAGCTTCGAATTTCATGAAAAGCGAAACAGTTGACTTTTTGATTTAAATGTTTGACTCGCAAATTAAAACGCGATAATAGAAATTGGGTTTTGAGAATTTGCAGATAGTTTGTATATGGGATTACTAACATAACTGCAATTTTAGATTTGCAAAATATTTTCAAATTCGATTTTTGACCAAAAAGTGGGTTTACAGGAACCGTCGCTGGTTCTTCAATTGTGTTTTTTTTTTTAATTCAACTAATTTGAATCAGGTACTGTAATGTTTAATTATGTTGATGATAGAAGGTTGGAATTGAATTACCTAACTCAAGGATGGGTCGTTTAATACACAATTGGGGTTGACAGATTATATAAGCAGGAAGACAAAATAAATAGGAAAACATGTAAAAAAAAATCTTCAACTGATTTTGTTATTTAGCTGATTGTAGGGCCGTTATTTGTATTTTAGTATCACGAGCATAATAGTTTAGGGGAAAAAAAAACAGATAACATATTGATCTTAATATGTCATTTATGCGTATTTTTATTTTTTTTATTTTTATTTATTTATTTATTATTTTTTTTTATAAAACATATTTGATATTAATATTAATAAAGTATAAATACATTAAATATTTAACTTCAACAATAAAAATATTTTCAGATAAAATTACCTAGTTTTTAATCAATGTAATTCATAAATATTATAAATATTATTATTATGAATATTATAACTTGTATTTAATTTAATATATAAATATCACACATTTATATCTATACACCTTTATTTATAATATAAATATATATATATATATATATATATATATATATATATATATATATATATATATATATATATATATTTATTTTCACACATTTGTTCATGAATCGTCGAAAACAGTCAAAGGGTAACGGATTATCCAAATATAAATTTCAGACTTTCTAGACTCAACATTAGGGTTTTTGCTTATCGTGTCGGAAACATATAGAGTTTAAGGTTTAAATTTGGTCGGAAATTTCCGGGTCGTTACAGTACCCACCCGTTAAAGAAATTTCGTCCCCGAAATTTGGTAGAGGTTGTCATAAATAATAATAGGAATGTTTTCATGACGAATATGAGATAATAATAGAGTTTTATCATTATCGGAAGATATGAATAAAACGATTCGATCATGTGAAGCGCACGAGTGAAGCTATCACAAAAGAATGAAATGAGTAAGTATAGAATTGTTTTAACCGATGATGTGATTAGATTTGATTTTCAGAATTTAAGGGATTTAAAGAAAATCTTACGTAATGGGATTTGGTTCTTTGGCGATCAGGATCTTTTTTTTTTTTGATTTAATGTGGCGATCTGTTTTGATTTCTCTGTCAGATACTTTACTATAAATCTACTCCTTCGTTTCCTCATTTTTCACAATTCACATTTTCTACTTCTTCTCCTTAATTCCTACTTTAAGACATTCGTCAATATGCTCCATCCCATTCTAATCCTTGATATACTCTTAATTTTCACATCTGTCATTCTCCTTTTTCATCTACCCCAGAAGAATCTATTTACTTCTACTATACTCTTGTGTTTATAGTGTTTCTAGTTCTCCCGTGTCTTTATATTGCTATCTGCATCGATATACACGGTTTGTAATTTCTGGATGGTTGTTGAGTTTTATATCCTCCCGTCCTCAAGTCAAGCGAGAAATGCTCAGAAATTCGTAGGTATGAATTCAAAACGAACCTAGTTGATGCTTCTAAGGTAGAAATGGTAAGGGCACGATTTTGATTTGTCAAATTTCCAGAATTTCCTGGAAAAGACCGAATTATCAAGAGAATATTTTCTTGATATGTTTAGAGATTAGATAGAATGTAAGAGCCGTGTAACATGGCACATGATGATGGTACTGTGAATCATCACATTCCATTAGAAACTCAACATGACTTACTGTAATATAATGAAGTTGATCAAGTTTCATTATATTATACTAATTCATGCATCGGTTCCCAACACTACTTCAAAACATTCATATTTTAAACTTGAAGGTTTTAGAATTTAGAAACTAACACAGTTTCTTTTATATTGTAACGCAGATATTACGGAGGAATAAATGATTTCAGATAAGGATAGTTGTGAAAGTATCTTCAGAAATATGGAGAATATGTATGACGGAAGATACGAAGATATCTTATAATATCTAAGATAAGATGATGATGAATAATATCATCTGAAAAAGTTTAGAATAAGGAGTAGGGTTCATACTGACGGTTTCAACAGACACTGAATCATTTGCATTATTTGAAGGCAGGTTCATTCCTTGTATTTGTTCTTTGTTTCCTTCACGGTTAGCTCAATCCATTTTTCAGCACTAAATTTTCTATCGAGCGTTCCTAACATTCCCTTCTTTATCATCAAACTTTTGACTGTTAAAGTCGTTTACAGTTTTTGCTGCTTCATCAGCAATTTCAAGAACTACTTCATAGTTCAGGGTGTTTTTCAGAAACTTCACATTCGGAGTATGAAATTCTTAGAGATAGACGTCATAGGTATAACTGGAGATGTTCTGCAAGATTTTTGAATTGCGGATTCTGCCAAAGAGATGACGAGCTGCTGGTACATGATGTCATGGAATATGAAAGGTTCTCCAGTAATGACGGCGAAAGGACAAGGTATAAATATCGAGGTTATAATAAGTGAAATCTCACTAAGAAATCGAAGTGGAGCGGTGACAAAATTAGCTTCTTGAAAAGGAATCGTATGGTTGTTTCTGCTACTCAATGATAAAGAATTTGACGCGGATATGTTTTAACTATAACTTCGGTTTTGAAAGTTTTTCAGGTGCATAACTGTATGCATAAATCTCTTCTTCCATAGACGAAGTGCGGCTGGTTCAATTTCTCGATCAAGGTGTTTTCAAGAATCATGATAGGTTTGTACGCGGGTTGAAATTGTCGAGGTACAAATGAGGTTTAAGATGAAATCAAGTGGCAAACTTGAAGAATTGTTTAATTTTATATGTTATAATCAATATTTTAATTCATTTTAATTGTCCAAAGTTAGCAGTCCAATTGTCCAATGGTCCAATAGTCCAATGATTCATATACAGTTATATATATATATATATATATATATATATATATATATATATATATATATATATATATATATATATATATATATATATATATATATATATATATATATATATATATATATATATATATATATATATATATATATATATATATATATATTATTTGAAATAATTAATACGTATCGTGACCCGTGTACCGGTCTCAGTATTGATCACAACTCAAACCATATATATATTTTGGAATCCACCTCAACCCTGTATAGTCAACTATAGAGTGTCTATGGTCGTTCCGAAATATATATATAGATGGGTCGATATGATAAGTCGAAACCTTGCATACGTGTCCCGTTAATTAAAGTGCGTAAATTAAATAAATATATATCATGACCCATTATACAACGTGTTGTCTCAGAATTAATCCGACGTATTGTTGTACATGTGTCCCGACGGTATGTAATGTGCAGAAATTAAAATTTGCGAGAAAGTAAATCGCGATAAATTAAATGTTAATCAGTTAGCTGGGAACAGTTAGCCAGAATAGTTAGCGTGGAGTCTTAACAATATTCATCATAGTTAATTCGTGTGTTTCTAACCAATTTTTAATTTGTCCAATGTTTCTTCTTTATGCCACTTGTTGGATTCTGATAGATAAAAATCCAAATATGAAATTTGAATAAAAATGGTTAATCTGGGGTGAACAGATACCTTTATCGGTGATGGTAAGTAGGATAGTAAATGACCTTTGAATCAGATTCGGAGAATGTACAGTGTAACTTATTAATGTGAATTCTAAATATTCCTCGGGTACTACCCACCCGTTAAAATATTTTCATCATTAACAGTTTGTACAAAAGAATTTTTAATTACAATCTTTATGAAAATATACTTGCATATATATTTTCATCGGATGTAATCATGAATTTAATGAGTCAAAAACTCATCTGATTTATCGTTAATACTAGATTACATAATCTCTAAAACTTTAGAAATTACATAATCATCATGTCGAACAAGGAAAAATGAGGTAAAATGATACGTAAAGAGAAGATAGTCGATGTAGATCGATGTGTAGAACGAAGTTCATACTCGAAGTACAGATGGTGATATTGAGGCGTGTAATGTTGATATTCGAGGTACAGATTGTAATGTTGAGAGTTACGGCGTGGTTATGGTTTAGGGATGATAAGGGTACTGTCGACGTCGATGATGTTGGTACGGATTATGCTGTTGGTGCTGCTGCTGGTGTTCGTAACCTTCGCACCATATTCTCCAAAGCCGTCACGCGAGCGCGAAGTTCGTTAACTTCTGCTAGTACACCGGGATGATTGGTGGTTGGAGTGAGCGAATGAACAAGATCTGAAATATGGGATAGTATATAATCGTGACGAGATACTCTAGAAATGAGAGAGAAAATGGTTTCTCGAACAGGTTCGCCAGTAAGTGCTTCAGGTTCATCGCCAAGAGGGCAATTTGGTGGATGGAAGGGATCACCCTCTTCATGTCTCCAGTGACTTAGTATATTACGAACCCACCCCCAATTCATCCAGAATAGATGATGGGAGATTGGTTGATCCATTCCGGTGACGCTGCCTTCGGAGCTTGAATGAAAATCCATATCCGCATAGCTGTCATAATCTGAGGAATTCGAACTAGATGCGGAATCCATCTTGTATAATTGGAAAAATGAATTTTTGGTATGAAATAGATTATAGAAGTTAGATTTGGTACTCTTCAATACATACTTTACATGTGTATATATAATACCAAAATCCCATAAATTACGGAGAATCTTTGAAAAGATGTCAACTAAAGTCCAAAGTAACAGATATGCTAAGATATGAATTTTGTCTATACACTATCGATGCACTAAATGCAGTAAGATGTGTCTAGACTTATGAATGATAAGCAGACAATTCCCTAAGGATGATAAGCAAATAATTTACGACTAGAAATGATAAGCAAAACTTTTGACATGCAGGCACGGTCGAAGTCCAGACTCATTAATGTATCCTAACAGCTACTAGTTAGACACACTAATGCAAGACCTGGTTCACTAAGACCACCGCTCTGATACCAACTAAAAGGACCCGTCCTAATCCATCCGGACGAAGTCATCAACATTTGGTTCCTTTGCGATGATCGACTTCAAGTATTGTCCTTAACATGAGCAAATGCACAGCGGAAGACTTAATTCGTACCTGAGAATAACATGCTTTAAAACGTCAACATAAAGTTGGTGAGATATAGGTTTGATGCTAGCAGCGTTATAACTATGGACCTCAAGATTTCATATACATACATAATACACTCGCAAGTGTATGGAAAAGTCGTTGAGCACTTGGTAACCATACTTAACATTTAAATCACAGCAGCATATTCTTAAATAAACCCTACACCGTACCAAGTGTAGTAACGAAACGAAGTACTGTGCAACCGTTTAAAACTGGTCGTCCAGCCCGGTTGGGGTTGTCAGGCCCGATAGATCTATCAACAGGATTCGCGTTTACGCTCCTCACGTAAATATTAGCTACCAAGTATAAAGAAATATGCCATGGTACAACTCAACGTAGAATTTATTTTTGATCACTTCTGTCCATAACGTAAATCATTTATAAAAACAGCGCATGTATTCTCAGCCCAAAAATATTTAGAGTTTAAAAGGGACTATATACTCACCTAATGTATTTTGTAGTAAAAATACATATAACATCACTGAACACGTATAAGGTTGGCCTTGGATTCACGAACCTATACCAGTAATATATATTAAAACTTATAATCGTAATTGAACAAATTTTTATATTATATATATATATATATATATATATATATATATATATATTTAGTTTATGTATATAGTTAAAATGATTAATATTTATAATGATACTTATTTTTGTAATATCAATAATAATTTTAATAATTAGAAAATGATATTAATACTAATGAAAATAATAAAAATTTTAATATTCATAACCATAGTGGTAATGGTAATATCTATACTAATGCTATTAGTAATTCTAAGGTTTTAATAAAAAAATACTTTTATTTTTTTTAAAAATAAATAACAGTAATAATAATAATAATAATAATAATAATAATGTTTAAGGGACTACCTTTAATGAAATAAGACCCAAAAATTATATTGTCCATCAGGGACTCGAACCCGTGACCTCTTGCTAAACCATCAACACCCTAACCAATACGCCATGACTATTTTTCTGATTAATAGCCTAATGAAATATCTAAAAGCCGTTTATTTCTGTTTCCCCTATTCTTCCTTTTTCTAAAAAAAAAAACCACATGTGGGACTCGAACCCACAACCTCTCGTTACACTCAAACACCTCGAACCAGCTGGGCTGCTGCTCTTATTCTGATTTAAGTCTAATCCTATTTAAATATAACCCGTAAATAAAGACTATTCTTCTTCTTCTTTGTAAACTGAACGAACCATAACCAAATTCCTAATACTAGATTATATGTTCAGTTTAAACTTGTATTTGAAAACAAAACATTTTATGTGAGATTGGATTGAGTTAACAGAAAAGGAAAAAAAAAAATAATAATAAAGATCGAAAACAAACTTACTGTTCGAAGAAAAAAAAAATTAAGAACATAAAAATCAAACTTCAACTTAGAGATGTTTTGAGACCTTCAATCCTTCATGAAATGTTTTCTAAATCTTGTTCCTAATACTCGAAAATTATCAAACGGTCGAGAACTATCAATACAGCTTCGAATTTCATGAAAAGCGAAACAGTTGACTTTTTGATTTAAATGTTTGACTCGCAAATTAAAACGCGATAATAGAAATTGGGTTTTGAGAATTTGCAGATAGTTTGTATATGGGATTACTAACATAACTGCAATTTTAGATTTGCAAAATATTTTCAAATTCGATTTTTGACCAAAAAGTGGGTTTACAGGAACCGTCGCTGGTTCTTCAATTGTGTGTGTTTTTTAATTCAACTAATTTGAATCAGGTACTGTAATGTTTAATTATGTTGATGATAGAAGGTTGGAATTGAATTACCTAACTCAAGGATGGGTCGTTTAATACACAATTGGGGTTGACAGATTATATAAGCAGGAAGACAAAATAAATAGGAAAACATGTAAAAAAAAATCTTCAACTGATTTTGTTATTTAGCTGATTGTAGGGCCGTTATTTGTATTTTAGTATCACGAGCATAATAGTTTAGGGGAAAAAAAAAACAGATAACATATTGATCTTAATATGTCATTTATGCGTATTTTTTTTTTTTTATTTTTATGTATTTATTTATTATTTTTTTTATAAAACATATTTGATATTAATATTAATAAAGTATAAATACATTAAATATTTAACTTTAACAATAAAAATATTTTCAGATAAAATTACCTAGTTTTTAATCAATGTAATTCATAAATATTATAAATATTATTATTATGAATATTATAACTTGTATTTAATTTAATATATAAATATCACACATTTATATCTATACACCTTTATTTATAATATAAATATAAATATATATATATATATATATATATATATATATATATATATATATATATATATATATATATATATATATATATATATATATATATATATATATATATATATATATATATATATATATATATATATATATATATTTATTTATTTATTTACACACATTTGTTCATGAATCGTCGGAAACAGTCAAAGGGTAACGGATTATCCAAATATAAATTTCAGACTTTCTAGACTCAACATTAGGGTTTTTGCTTATCGTGTCGGAAACATATAGAGTTTAAGGTTTAAATTTGGTCGGAAATTTCCGGGTCGTTACATAATCCTTTTAACTTGACTTTTAAAATTAACTAAACACATGTTCTATATCTATATGATATGCTAACTTAATGATTTAAAACCTGGAAACACGAAAAACACCGTAAAACCGGATTTACGCCGTCGTAGTAACACCGCGGGCTGTTTTGGGTTAGTTAATTAAAAACTATGATAAACTTTGATTTAAAAGTTGTTATTCTGAGAAAATGATTTTTATTATGAACATGAAACTATATCCAAAAATTATGGTTAAACTCAAAGTGGAAGTATGTTTTCTAAAATGGTCATCTAGACGTCGTTCTTTCGACTGAAATGACTACCTTTACAAAAACGACTTGTAACTTATTTTTCCGACTATAAACCTATACTTTTTCTGTTTAGATTCATAAAATAGAGTTCAATATGAAACCATAGCAATTTGATTCACTCAAAACGGATTTAAAATGAAGAAGTTATGGGTAAAACAAGATTGGATAATTTTTCTCATTTTAGCTACATGAAAGTTGGTAACAAATCTATTCCAACCATAACTTAATCAACTTGTATTGTATATTATGTAATCTTGAGATACCATAGACACGTATACAATTTTTCGACCTATCATGTCGACACATCTATATATATTTCGGAACAACCATAGACACTCTATATGTGAATGTTGGAGTTAGCTATACAGGGTTGAGGTTGATTCCAAAATATGTATAGTTTGAGTTGTGATCAATACTGAGATACGTATACACTGGGTCGTGGATTGATTCAAGATAATATTTATCGATTTATTTCTGTATATCTAACTGTGGACAACTAGTTGTAGGTTACTAACGAGGACAGCTGACTTAATAAACTTAAAACATCAAAATATATTAAAAGTGTTGTAAATATATTTTGAACATACTTTGATATATATGTATATATTGTTATAGGTTCGTGAATCAACCAGTGGCCAAGTCTTACTTCCCGACGAAGTAAAAATATGTGAAAGTGAGTTATAGTCCCACTTTTAAAATCTAATATTTTTGGGATGAGAATACATGCAGGTTTTATAAATGATTTACAAAATAGACACAAGTACGTGAAACTACATTCTATGGTTGAATTATCGAAATCGAATATGCCCTTTTTATTAAGTCTGGTAATCTAAGAATTAGGGAACAGACACCCTAATTGACGCGAATCCTAAAGATAGATCTATTGGGCCTAACAAACCCCATCCAAAGTACCGAATGCTTTAGTACTTCGAAATTTATATCATATCCGAAGGGTGTCCCGGAATGATGGGGATATTCTTATATATGCATCTTGTTAATGTCGGTTACCAGGTGTTCACCATATGAATGATTTTTATCTCTATGTATGGGATGTGTATTGAAATATGAAATCTTGTGGTCTATTGTTACGATTTGATATATATAGGTTAAACCTATAACTCACCAACATTTTTGTTGACGTTTTAAGCATGTTTATTCTCAGGTGATTATTAAGAGCTTCCGCTATCGCATACTTAAATAAGGACGAGATTTGGAGTCCATGCTTGTATGATATTGTGTAAAAACTGCATTCAAGAAACTTATTTTGTTGTAACATATTTGTATTGTAAACCATTATGTAATGGTCGTGTGTAAACAGGATATTTTAGATTATCATTATTTGATAATCTACGTAAAGCTTTTTAAAACCTTTATCTATGAAATAAAGGTTATGGTTTGTTTTAAAAATGAATACAGTCTTTGAAAAACGTCTCATATAGAGGTCAAAACCTCGCAACGAAATCAATTAATATGGAACGTTTTTAATCAATAAGAACGGGACATTTCAATTGTCACCTTGGTCCTACGGGTGGGCACTTTGGGGAGGAAAGTTTATGAGGCTGGATTCTATTGGCCAACAATATTCAAAGATGCCCACGCCATTTGTAAGGCTTGTGATGCGTGCCAACGGGCCGGTTAAATCACCAAACGGGATGAAATGCCTCAGCAAAGCATCCAAGTATGGGAGGTGTTCGATGTTTAGGGAATTGACTTTATGGGGCCCTTTCCAAAGTCTCATTCTTATCTCTACATACTTGTGGCCATAGATTATGTTTCCAAATGGGCGGAGTCAAAACCTCTCCCAACAAATGATGGTCGAGTTGTAGTAACATTTTTGATGGAACTTTTCACAAGATTTGGCACACCTAAAGCCCTTATTAGTGATTGGGGCACCCACTTTTGCAATGCGCAAATGGGAAAGGTGTTGAAATGTTATGGAGTTATCCATAAAATTTCAACATCATATCACCCTCAAACAAGTGGGCAGGTGAAAAATACCAATCGGTCTCTAAAACGCATACTTGAGAAGACCGTTGGTGCAAATCCAAAAGAGTGGTCTGTTAAACTAAACGATTCATTGTGGACCTTTCGCACGGCTTACAAAACACCTATTGGAACCACTCCTTTCCGTATGGTATACGGAAAAGTATGCCATCTCCCTTTGGAGATTGAACACAAAGCGCATTGGGCGCTAAGGGCATGTAATTTGGATTACAAGGAGGCGGGTCTGTTATGTTTGACCTAACTAAATGAATTAGACGAGTTGAGGCTTAAAGCCTATGGCAACTCTCTAATTTACAAAGAAAAGACCAAACAATGGCACGATAAGCGTTTGAAAAGACCAAAGGAATTTATGGAAGGAGATCGTGTTCTTGTTTACAATGCCCGTTTCAAATTATCGCCAGGAAAGCTTAAGTCCCGACGGTCGGGACCATTTGTTGTTAAAAGAGTGTACCCGTATGGTATAATTGAGGTTGTGAACTGGAATGGCGATATTTTTAAGATGAATGGCCACCGGGTCAAACACTATGTTGATGGTCCCCTAGAAATCGAAGATCAGGTTAGCCTCAACTTCAAAAACAAAGCTTAAACAAAATTAGGGACGAGTTGGGTGAACGACTCGTTAAAAAATAAAGTTCACATTTGTAAATAGTTAAAATTGTGTGTTTTATGCTTGTGTGATTGTTTTTATATGTGGAAAATGATCTATGATGGGGTTTTAAACTTGTGTGTAATGACCCGTATTTTTCCATGATTATATATATTGGAGAATGATATTTACATATATAAATGTTTCCAACATGTTAAGCAATCAAACTTGTTAAGACTTGATTAATTGAAACGGATTTTACATAAATGTTTGACCACCCAGTTTGTCCGACGATTCATGAACGTTAAAACTTGTAAAAACGACATGATGATATATATATGGACATATATATATATTTAACATGGTATTATGATATGTAAGTATCTCATTAAATATATTAACAATGGGTTATATACATAAAATGAGACTACTAAATTAAGGAATTCGAAACAAGATATATATGTAACGGTTATCGACGTAATAACGTCTTAATTAAAATAAATACATATGTATTGTATTAAGATATATTAATACATTATGTTTAACATGATAAAATGATAATTAAGTATATCATTAAGTGTATTAACAATGAACTATATACATAAAACGAGACTACTAACTTAAGGGTTTCGAAACAATATATACATATAACGATTAACGATGAAATAACGACTTAATTAAAATGTATATATATGTAATGTATTAAGAAGTATTAATACACATTTGAAAGACTTAAAGACATATATCAAAATACTTATACTTAACAAAGATAGTTATAATCGTATTCCCATTCATTTTCATCGAGAATTCTACTCGTATTCATACGGTATTTTCACCCATATAATACCCAGCTTCTAGATGTATATACTATTGGTATATACACTCAAATGATCAACTCTTAGTAGCCCTCAATTAGTCAACAAACATGTGGAACCAACCATTAGACAACTAGCATGACTTATGAGCAAGAAAACAAAACAAGAACTCCTTTTAACCCCACTCACCACTCACCATTCACTTCATTTCATTTCATTTCCAATTTCTTTCTAATTCTCTCTCAAAACACACACACCCCCTCAAGAACGAAATTTACAGTAAAATAATCATCATCTTCATCAAAAACTACTTCAAGAATCAAGCTATAATCATCATAGGAAGAACACTTCAAGAACACTTCGAAAATCCTTTCAAGTTTGCAAGATTACTTTCAATCTTTCTAGTCCATTCCAAGTAATCATCTAAGATTAAGAAACTCTTGTTATTTACAGTAGGTTATCATTCTAAATCAAGGTAATATTCATATTCAAGCTTTGATTCAATTTCTATAAATATAACTATCTTTAATCAAGTAGTAATCTTACTTGAACTTGTTTTCATTCCATGATTCTACTTCAAGAACTTTCAAGCCATCAAAGATCCTTTGAAGCTCAAGATTAATTCTTGTTATTTATAGTAGGTTTACCTACTAAACTTGAGATAGTAACTATGTTCATAGCCTTGCTTGATTCTTACTTATATAACTATCTTATTCGAAGAATATAACTTCTAATCACTAGAACATAGTTTAGTTGATTCTAAACTTGTTCGCAAAAAAAAATTAATCCTTCTAACTTGACTTTTAAAAAAATTAAACACATGTGTTATATCTATATGATATACTAACTTAAGGATTTAAAACTTGAAAACACGAAGAACACCGTAAAACTGGACATACGCCGTCGTAGTAAAATCGGGGGCTGTTTCGGGTTGGATAATTAAAAACTATCTTAAACTTTGAATTTAAAGATGATTCTATGGGAAAATGATATTTCATATGAACATGTTAATATATCTAAAAATGGTGGTTAAACTCAAAGTAGAAGTATGTTTTTTAAAATGGTCATTAAGGTGTCGTTCTTTCGGCATATATGACTACTCTTTATAAATAGACTTATAACCTGTAACTCCGACTATAAACCACCACTTTTTTAGTTTAGTTTTAGAAAATAGAGTTCATTACAAAACCATAGCAATTTGATTCACTCAAAACCGATTTGTAACGAAGAAGATATGGGCAAATCAATATTGGTTAAAAATGGCTAAAATGACTACGGGATTGTTTTTACGCAATCTATACTAACCATATCCTAGCTAACTTTTCCTGTATTATACATGTATTTAAACATGTCATGACTATTTCCTTGTAATATACTAGTCTTGGTTAATGTAATGGCCCGTCCAAATCCATATGGACGAATAAAATAACATTTGGTCCCATTGCGAGATACTGACCTCTATATGATACATTTTACAAATATTGCATTCATTTTTAAAAGACAATCTTTCATTACAACAGTAGTTGACAAGTATGCATACCATTTCATAATATTTCCAAATTATAAATGACTTAATCTGTCATTTACTAAATAATAATCTTTTTGAACTCAACGACTAGAATGTAACATCTTTTGAAATATGCCATGAATGACTCCAAGTAATATCTTTAAATTGAGCAAATGCACAGCGGAAGATTTCTTTCGTACCTGAGAATAAACATGCTTAAAAGTGTCAACCAAAAGGTTGGTGAGTTCATTAGTTTATCATAAATAATTATTTCCAGCATTTTAATAGACCACAAGATTTTCATTTTCATAAACGTACAGGAATAACCATCTGTAAACAGGAATAACCATCTGTAAAAATCATTCATATGGTGAACGCCTGGTAACCAAACTAACAAGATGCATATAGAATATCCCCCGCATACAGGCATTTCGCAATCTGCATGCTATATACCGGCCATCACAATCAGTATATATCAATCGAAGTACTAAAGCATTCGTAACCCGAATGGGACGTGTCAATGTTCATAGATCTATCTTTAGGATTCGCGATAATTAGGGGCTATTTCCCTAATTCTTAGGCTACCAAGCTAACAAGGGGCGATATTCGGTATTCGTAATCCAACCATAGAATATAGTTTTAAGTACTTGTGTCTATTTTGTAAAACATTTATAAAACAGCGCATGTATTCTCAGCCCAAAAATATATAAAAAGGGAGTAATGAAACTCTCAATACTGTATTTCGTAGCAAAAATACATATAACGGCACTGAACACGTGCATGATTGGCCTCGGATTCACGAACATATATCAGTTATATATATATTAAAACATGTAACAAGTTTATATATTTATTTGTAATCTACTCGTTACTTTAATGAATTATATGTTATTTAAATAATTAAATAACCTATATTTATTCTACATATTTTAAGTATTTAAAATTTATATAATAAATACTTATTAAAATATTTCATCATTCATTATAATGTATTAATGATAAAAATTTATGTTAAAATTTATGATAAAAATATATTTTTATATATCAAGTATTATAATTTATAAAGTTTACTTAATATCATTTTAATGATAAAATTATAGTGATATGTATTATTAATATAATTATATTACGTGTAGTAAATATATCTTTGTATCAAATATTTATTTGATAAAATAATATTAATATTAATAATAATGAACAAAAGTTGTATTATTTTGTAAAAATAATAATACTTATTTTCATAATAATAATAATAATAATAATAATAATAATAATAATAATAATAATAATAATACTAACTATAATTATATTTACTAATGATAATAATTTTGATAATAACTAATAATCATTTATAGTAATACTAATATCATAATAATAATAATAATAATAATAATAATAATTTATTTAAACTGTAACTTAATCATTTTTCTAATAACATTTATTTTTATACTCTTTATAACCATAATAATACTAATAATGTTAAGTAATAATAATAATGATAATTTCTTAATAATAATAATAATAAAGACAATTTTAATAAAATTGATAGTTTTAGTAATAATCTTTATTGATAATAATAATAATAATTTCTTAATAATAATAATAATAAAGACAATTTTAATAAAATTGATAATTTTAGTAATAATCTTTAATGATAATACTAATTATAATAAAAATGATAATTTTATAATAAAATAATAGTTTTTAATGAAAATGATAATTTTCATAATAACGAGGCTTTTTAATACTAATAATAATTTTTAATAGAAATGATAGTTTTAATAATAATGATAAATTTTAAATGATAATAAATAATAATGATAATAACAATTTCGATATTATAATTTATCTTAATAATAGTATTTACTAATAATATTTGTCATAATAAGGATAATAATAATAATATTTTATAAAAATAATAATTCTATCAAAAATGATAATTCTTAATAATAAAAATTCTAAAATGATAATAATAATAATTTTTATAATAAAAATGATATATCTATTAGAAATGATAATTTTTAATGAAAGTGATAATTTTAATATTAATGATTCTTTTAATAATAATAATGATAAACATATTAAAAATGATAGTTTTTATAAAAATGGTAATTTTTAATAATAATGATAATTTCAGTAATAATATCAATGATAATAATTATAATAATCATTTTAATACTAAAATAAATGATAATTCTAATAATGATAAAAATGATAATTTTATCTAAGCCATAACCTTAACAGCATCTTAACTAAATCCTAGTACTTATATTCATTAGTTCATAATCATTTAAATTAATAACTTTTAGTCATCACAATTACCTAATCATGATATTAATAATAAAAATGATAATAATACTCATAACAAGATAATAATAATAATAACGATAATAATAATAAAAATAACAAAAGTGACGAGAGTTATACCATCCTAATCTCATCGCCATCGACTCGTTATCACCATTTTACCTATAACCTCCTTAGCCATAACCCATAAATTTCCATAGCTATAACCCACTCGAAAACCCGATTTGATATCACTCCCACGTACCCTCATCGTAGTATTTTATGTATAATACTAATACTAATAATATTAATATTACTAATAATAATATTAGGATTAATAATAATAATAATTTTAATAATAATAATAATAATAAATATAAGTATAGAGAGAGATCGAGTGAGATTGAATGAAGTCAGTCGACCAGAATTCGATTGACTTATACAAGTTTTTGGTACCTAACCCCCATGCGATCGGATGGGGTATAAGGCATTTAGCCATGCGATCATATGGGCTAGTATGCCAGCTTATGATCGACTAGTTTAGGACTGCCGACAGATTTATTATATTTTATATATAATATATTTAATTTATATAATTAATTATATATTATATTATATTCACGTGCATAGTTTAACTTGTAATTTTTATTCCAATGACTTGTACGTTGACGTTCGACTTATGTCCCGGTTTCGATTTTTCGAACGTCCTTTGGTACGCTGAGAAAACTTGTACTTTATGTTTTGCTATAAGTACCTTTATCAATAATTAGACCTATTCACCAATAAATCATTTTACTTGAAATGTAACTTATTCATTTGAGTATTTTGGTCATTTGCTTCTTTAAATTCATGTCTTAATATATATAATAATATTATTTTAAATCAAAACGTTTTATGACTAAGTTAATATTATATGTTATCACATTGTAAAATATATATATTTTCATTTAAAAATATAAATTTGTATATATCCTATATAATTGATATATTTATTTATTAATATAATATTTAGTTTTTCAAAACTAGTTATATTTCAAAGTTTAATATGCCTACTTTTAAAATCGTTTACATACTAGAAATTATTATATCATATAACGTTTTACACTTTAAAACTTATTTTGATATATTTCATTTATGTACTAACGTTTATTTTAACCATTCAAACGTTCTAATTAACATATCTAAATATCAATCGAATCTATAACCGATTGTTACTAAATTAAAATCATATATATATATATATATATATATATATATATATATATATATATATACATACAATATACATAAACACGTTTTAAATACACGTTGCAAGTTATTTATTTTTAATTCTAATAATTAATATTCCAACTTATTGTATATATATATATATATATATATACACATATATACATGTCCATTTACAAATAGTTGTTCGTGAATCTTCGGTCAGTAGTCAAAGGTTAACTGAATATATAACAATAGTTCAAAAATTTTGAGAATCAATATTACAGACTTTGCTTATCTTGTCGAAATCATATAAAGATTAAGTTTAAATTTGGTCGGAAATTTTCGGGTCGTCACAGTACCTAACCGTTAAAGAAATTTCGTCCCAAAATTTGGTTAAGGAAAGTTTGATAACGAAAACCAGAATATTCATGTATCAAGGAATACGATATAACTTAAATTTTCATCATGAATTTGATTGCTCAAATAATCAATATCAAGGAAATAGATTAATGGAGTATTTTGGATACCTTGATTGAGTCGAGTTCCGTTGGATAGAACAATTCGATTACGCGAAGAGTATGAATGAAGCTATCGTAAAAGATGGAATTGAGAAAAAATAAAGTTTCGTCTTAATTTTTGACGTAGTTACGGTTGATTTCCAGAATTCGAGGAATGTAAAGAAAATCTTCGTAATCTATCTCAGATTTGATTCTTCGGGATTTAAGGAAATTAGGATCCTCTTTAATTAAATGCGGTAATCTGTCTTGATTGCGTTGTTTGATATTACCCCTATAAATTGATCTCTTCTGCCTCATTATTTTCACCATCCCTACTTTCTTTCCCAATTCATACATTTAAAAGATTGTGAAAATGCTCAATCCAGTTCTGGTTCTTGACCTAATATTGACTTTCACCACAATCATCCTTCTTTTCCAGCTCCCACCGGAGGAATCTATTTACTTTTATTATGCTTTAGGGATTGTTGTATTTATCATTCTCCCATGTCTTTATATTGCTATACGCATTGATATACACGGTTTGTAATTTCTGTGTTGTTATCGGGCTTTATATTTTCCTTTAAATTTTGGAGCTCCATGCTTTTGTTTTCTCTTCTCGACTTTGAGTAAAGCGATCAAGATGTCTCGATTTTGTAGGTACGAAATTTCGAATGAACATAATTAATGTTTTAAGCAAAAAGAAATTTTAATAGCACAATTTAATTTGGTAAAATACCGGTATCATGGAAAAGATAGAACTATCAAGAAAATATGTTCTTGATATGTTTAGAGGTTAAATAGAATGAAAGAATCGTGTAACATGGCACATGATGACGGTATAATCTGTGAATCATTACGTTCCATTAGAAACTCAGCATGACTTAATGTAATATAACCACGTTGATCAGGCGTCATTATATTATACTAACTCATGCTTTAATTCCTAACACTACTTCAAAAACATTCATAATTTAAACATGAAGTTTATAGAAATTTAGAAACTAAAACAGTTTCCTATATGATGTAACATAGATAGCACGAAGAGATAAGTGATTTTGGACAAGAATAGTTATGAAGATATCTTCAGAAATATCAAAGATATTTATAATGAAGATATAATGAAGATATGTAGGGATTGAGGTATTCGTTAAAGATTTCATCGAATACAGAATCATATGGATTCTTTGAATACAGGGTTTAGTCCTTGTGATTTATCCATAGTCTCCTTCATGGTTTGCTCAATCCATTTTTCAGTACAAAATTTTCTCTTTTTCTGAGCCCTTTTTCGACACACTATTCTTTATCGTCAAACTTTTGATTGTTAAGGTTGTTTACAATTTTTGCTGCTTCATCAGCATTTTCAAACTCGAGGAACTAATTCTCAGGTTGGGGTGCTCTTCAGAATTTCAGAATTGAAGTGCGTAAGCCTAGGAGATAGATGTTATATGTATGTATATAATTGTTGACGTAGAAACGTTGCGAAATTCAAAGTAATGATAGATGCTTCCAGGTATATGGTATGAAAATTATCATTACAAGATGTTAATGAGTACATGATAAGATTTCAATAAATAGTGATAGTGATTTTTCGGAGAGATTTAAGTCGAAGAATAACGGAGTCGCTGGTACGTTTACTGCTAATATGGTGGGATATAAAAGGTTCCCCGGTAACAACAATGGAAAGGGAAATCGTATATGTCAAGGTTTAATTAAGGTTTATCCAAATGAAAAGTCGAAGTTGTCTTGGTGAAGGTGTGACAAAACTGGATACTTGAAAAGGAATTGCAAAGTTATTTTCAGTAATAATAATGCCGAAGGATTTATCACGGATACGTGTTAAAGTTTTTCTTAGGTTTCGAGAGCTTTCCAGGTGTATGAATATAAGTATAATTCTTTCTTCTCGTAGATAACGTGTAGTTGGTTCGTCTTCTTGTTTGTTCATTAGTTAAGGCGTTTTCAAGAATTTTTGAAGGATTTAAATGTAGGTTGTAATCGTTGATATACATGTGATGTTTAAAATGAATTCATTTAGGATTTTGAAATAAATATATTTCTGGGTTTATGAATAAAAATGATGTTCTAGTACAGTTTTGAAAGGTGTGAGAATTTAAGAGTGACACTAACTGTTATATCTTGACTTGGATTCTGATCTGTCAAAATCAGCATATGTAATTGAATCTGAATGAAAATGGTTGTTCTAATTTCTTTGAAAGAATGTATATTGTGGTGAAAGTAGTGAGTATAGATAATGAATATCGAATAATTGAAGAGTGTACAGTGTATCATATTAATTGTGAACTTAAATATTTCTCGGTGAAAGATGTTGGTGTTCGTAGAATTCTTGTGAATTTCGCAAGGCACGAGTGATATTTTCTAGAAGGTTTCAGGTACAGTTGAAATGAAAGTGTAAAATCAAACTTAATTGAATAATACACTTGGTTTATTAGGGGATAGAATTCATTGAGTTGAATTAGAGATTTTGGTTGTTAACGAAGGATGTATTTTATAGCATTTTAGTAATGTGAATTAATAGAGTAGTATTTACCCTTCAAAATTCACACGTATTAGCTTAGTACTAAAAGATATATTATGGTTTCAAAATTCATATATATATAAAATATATATGTAAACTCTTTGGAAAGAATGAGTTAATATTTCATAACTCGATAGTATAATATACTTATTGGGGATCGAGGTGTTGATATCTGCTGTGGTTATAGAGCTTGTGGAGCTTGTGGTACTGTAGATGTTGCTGATGTTGGTGATACTGCTGGTGATGTTGGCGGTTCTGCTAGTGGTGCTTGTATAACAAGTCTATTTTTGTAAGACACGCATCATTCTGGGTCAGGGTTTCTATTCTACCCTCTATCATTCCTATTCCTTCATCTATCACATCTATGGTTAGAACTAGAATTAAATAATCTCTAAGGCTTTAGAGATTACATAATCGCCGTAGAATATTTCTCCAATGAAGCTATGAATTAATACTTCATCGTTTTTCGTTGTTGGTTTTCTTTGGTGTCTACGAGGCGTATGATGTTGATGTTGAAATGTCCCGTTCATATTGATTATAAACATTCCATATTAATTGATTTCGTTGCGAGGTTTTGACCTCTATATGAGACGTTTTTCAAAGACTGCATTCATTTTTAAAACAACCATAACCTTTATTTTATCAATAAAGGTTTCAAAAGCATTACGTAGATGATCAAATAATGATAATCTAAAATATACTGTTTACACACGACCATTACATAATGGTTTACAATAGAAATATATTACATCGACATATGTTTCTTGAATGCAGTTTTTACATAATATCATACAGACATGGACTCCAAATCTTGTCCTTATTTTAGTACGCAACAGCGGAAGCTCTTAATATTCACCTGAGAATAAACATGCTTTAAACGTCAGCAAAAATGTTGGTGAGTTATAGGTTTAACCTATATATATCAAATCGTAACAATAGACCACAAGATTTCATATTTCAATATACATCCCATACATAGAGATAAAAATCATTCATATGGTGAACACCTGGTAACCGACATTAACAAGATGCATATATAAGAATATCCCCATCATTTCGGGACACCCTTAGGATATGATATAAATTTCGAAGTACTAAAGCATCCAGTACTTTGGATGAGGTTTGTTAGGCCCAATAGATCTATCTTTAGGATTCGCGTCAATTAGGGTGTCTGTTCCCTAATTCTTAGATTATCAGACTTAATAAAAAGGGGCATATTCGATTTAGATAATTCAACCATAGAATGTAGTTTCACGTACTTGTGTCTATTTTGTAAATCATTTATAAAACCTGCATGTATTCTCATCCCAAAAATATTAGATTTTAAAAGTGGGACTATAACTCACTTTCACAGATTTTTACTTCGTCGGGAAGTAAGACTTGGCCACTGGTCGATTCACGAACCTATAACAAATATGTACATATATATCAAAGTATATTCAAAATATATTTACAACACTTTTAATACATTTTGATGTTTTAAGTTTATTAAGTCAGCTGTCCTCGTTAGTAACCTACAACTAGTTGTCCAACGTTAGATGTACAGAAAAAATTGATATATATTATCTTGAATCAATCCACGACCCAGTGTATACACATCTCAGGCTAGATCACAACTCAAAGTATATATATTTTTGGAATCAACTTCAACCCTGTATAGCTAACTCCCACATTATTGCATATAGAGTGTCTATGGTTGTTCCAAATAATATATACACATGGGTCGATATGATATGTCAAAACATTTGCATACGTGTCTATGGTATTCCAAGATTACATAATATATTAGAATACATGTATAATACAATATAAGTTAGCTTGGATATGATTAATATAGATTTGTTACCAATTTTCACGTTGCTACAACAAGAAAAATTATCCAATCTTGTTTTACCCATAACTTCTTCATTTTAAATCCGTTTTGAGTGAATCAAATTGCTATGGTTTCATATTGGACTTTATTTTATGAATATAAACAGAAAAAGTATAGGTTTATAGTCGGAAATATAAGTTACAAGTCATTTTTGTAAAGGTAGTCATTTCAGTCGAAAGAACGACGTCTAGATGACCATTTTAGAAAACATACTTCCACTTTGAGTTTAACCATGATTTTTGGATATAGTTTCATGTTCATAAGAAAAATCATTTTCCCAGAAGAACAAATTTTAAATCAAAGTTTATCATAGTTTTTAATTAACTAACCCAAAACAGCCTGCGGTGTTACTACGACGGCGTAAATCCGGTTTTACGGTGTTTTTCGTGTTTCCAGGTTTTAAATCATTAAGTTAGCATATAATATAGATATAGAACATGTGTTTAGTTGATTTTAAAAGTCAAGTTAGAAGGATTAACTTTTGTTTGCGAACAAGTTTAGAATTAACTAAACTATGTTCTAGTGATTACAAGTTTAAACCTTCGAATAAGATAGCTTTATATGTATGAATCGAATGATGTTATGAACATCATTAATACCTCAAGTTTTCTGAATAACGCTACTGGAAATGAGAAAAATGGATCTAGCTTCAAAGGATCCTTGGATGGCTTGAAAGTTCTTGAAGCAGAATCATGACACGAAAACAGTTCAAGTAAGATTTTCACTCGAAATAAGATTGTTATAGTTATAGAAATTGAATCAAAGTTTGAATATGAGTATTACATTGTATTAGAAAGATATCTTACTGTAAATTAGAAAGATTTCTTGAGGTTGGATGATCACTCTACAAGATTGGAAGTAAGCTAGCAAACTTGGAAGTATTCTTGATTTTATGAAACTAGAACTTGTAGAATTTATGAAGAACACTTAGAACTTGAAGATAGAACTTGAGAGAGATCAATTAGATGAAGAAAATTGAAGAATGAAAGTGTTTGTAGGTGTTTTTGGTCGTTGGTGTATGGATTAGATATAAAGGATATGTAATTTTGTTTTCATGTAAATAAGTCATGAATGATTACTCATATTTTTGTAATTTTATGAGATATTTCATGCTAGTTGCCAAATGATGGTTCCCACATGTGTTAGGTGACTCACATGGGCTGCTAAGAGCTGATCATTGGAGTGTATATACCAATAGTACATACATCTAAAAGCTGTGTATTGTACGAGTACGAATACCGGTGCATACGAGTAGAATTGTTGATGAAACTGAACGAGGATGTAATTGTAAGCATTTTTGTTAAGTAGAAGTATTTTGATAAGTGTCTTGAAGTCTTTCAAAAGTGTATGAATACATATTAAAACACTACATGTATATACATTTTAACTGAGTCGTTAAGTCATCGTTAGTCGTTACATGTAAGTGTTGTTTTGAAACCTTTAGGTTAACGATCTTGTTAAATGTTGTTAACCCAATGTTTATAATATAAAATGAGATTTTAAATTATTATATTATCATGATATTATGATGTACGAATATCTCTTAATATGATATATATACATTAAATGTCGTTACAACGATAATCGTTACATATATGTCTCGTTTCAAAATCATTAAGTTAGTAGTCTTGTTTTTACATATGTAGTTCATTATTAATATACTTAATGATATGTTTACTTATCATAATATCATGTTAACTATATATATAAGCATATATATGTCATCATATAGTTTTTACAAGTTTTAACGTTCGTGAATCACCGGTCAACTTGGGTGGTCAATTGTCTATATGAAACCTATTTCAATTAATCAAGTCTTAACAAGTTTGATTGCTTAATATGTTGGAAACACTTAATCATGTAAATAACAATTTCATTTAATATATATATAAACATGGAAAAGTTCGGGTCACTACAGTACCTACCAGTTAAATGAATTTCGTCCCAAAATTTTAAGCAGTTGGAGGTGTTGACGTATCTTCTGGAAATAAATGCGGGTATTTGTTCTTCATCTAATCTTCTCGTTCCCAGGTGAACTCGGGTCCTCTACGAGCATTCCATCGAACCTTAACAATTGGTATCTTGTTTTCTTAAGTCTTTTAACCTTACGATCCATTATTTCGACGGGTTCTTCGATGAATTGAAGTTTTTCGTTGATTTGGATTTCATCTAACGGAATAGTGAGATCTTCTTTAGCAAAACATTTCTTAAAATTCGAGACGTGGAAAGTGTTATGTACAGCCGCGAGTTGTTGTGGTAACTCAAATTGGTAAGCTACTGGTCCGACACGATCAATAATCTTGAATGGTCTGATATACCTTGGATTTAATTTCCCTCGTTTACCAAACCGAACAACACCTTTCCAAGGTGCAACTTTAAGCATGACCATCTCTCCAATTTCAAATTCTATATCTTTTCTTTTAATCTCAGCGTAGCTCTTTTGTCGACTTTGGGCGGTTTTCAACCGTTGTTGAATTTGGATGATCTTCTCGGTAGTTTCTTGTATTATCTCCGGACCCGTAATCTGTCTATCCCCCACTTTACTCCAATAAATCGGAGACCTGCACTTTCTACCATAAAGTGCTTCAAACGGCGCCATCTCAATGCTTGAATGGTAGCTGTTGTTGTAGGAAAATTCTGCTAACGGTAGATGTCGATCCCAACTGTTTCCGAAATCAATAACACATGCTCGTAGCATGTCTTCAAGCATTTGTATCGTCCTTTTGCTCTGCCCATCAGTTTGTGGATGATAGGCAGTACTCATGTCTAGACGAGTTCCTAATGCTTGCTGTAATGTCTGGCAGAATCTTGAAATAAATCTGCCATCCCTATCAGAGATAATAGAGATTGGTATTCCATGTATGGAGACGACTTCCTTCAAATACAGTCATGCTAACTTCTCCATCTTGTCATCTTCTTTTATTGGCAGGAAGTGTGCTGATTTGGTGAGACGATCAACTATTACCCAAATAGTATCAAAACCACTTGCAGTCCTCGGCAATTTAGTGATGAAATCCATGGTAATGTTTTCCCATTTCCATTCCGGGATTTCAGGTTGTTGAAGTAGACCTGATGGTTTCTGATGCTCAGCTTTGACCTTAGAACACGTCAAACATTCTCCTACGTATTTAGCAACATCGGCTTTCATACCTGACCACCAAAAATGTTTCTTGAGATCCGTGTACATCTTCCCCGTTCCAGGATGTATTGAGTATCTAGTTTTATGAGCTTCTCTAAGTACCATTTCTCTCATATCTCCAAATTTTGGTACCCAAATCCTTTCAGCCCTATATCGGGTTCCGTCTTCCCGAATATTAAGATGCTTCTCCGATCCTTTGGGTATTTCATCCTTTAAATTTTCCTCTTTTAAAACTCCTTGTTGCGCCTCCTTTATTTGAGTAGTAAGGTTATTGTGAATCATTATATTCATAGATTTTACTCGAATGGGTTCTCTGTCCTTCCTGCTCAAGGCGTCGGCTACCACATTTGCCTTCCCCGGGTGGTAACGAATCTCAAAGTTGTAATCATTCAACAATTCAATCCACCTACGCTGCCTCATATTCAGTTGTTTCTGATTAAATATGTGTTGAAGACTTTTGTGGTCGGTATATATAATACTTTTGACCCCATATAAGTAGTGCCTCCAAGTCTTTAATGCAAAAACAACCGCGCCTAATTCCAAATCTTGCGTCGTATAATTTTGTTCGTGAATCTTCAATTGTCTAGACGCATAAGCAATCACCTTCGTTCGTTGCATTAATACACAACCGAGACCTTGCTTTGATGCGTCACAATAAATCACAAAATCATCATTCCCTTCAGGCAATGACAATATATGTGCCGTAGTTAGCTTTTTCTTCAATAACTGAAACGCTTTCTCTTGTTCATCCTTCCATTCAAATTTCTTCCCTTTATGCGTTAATGAAGTCAAGGGTTTTGCTATTCTGGAAAAGTCTTGGATGAACCTTCTGTAGTAACCAGCTAGTCCTAAAAACTGGCGTATGTGTTTCGGAGTTTTCGGGGTTTCCCACTTTTCAACAGTTTCTATCTTTGCCGGATCCACCTTAATACCTTCTGTGTTCACTATGTGACCGAGGAATTGAACTTCTTCCAACCAAAATGCACACTTTGAAAACTTAGCGTACAATTCTTCCTTCCTCAATACTTCTAACACCTTTCTCAAATGTTCACCGTGTTCTTGGTCATTCTTTGAGTAAATAAGTATGTCATCAATGAAAACAATGACAAACTTGTCAAGGTATGGTCCACACACTCGGTTCATAAGGTCCATGAACACAGCTGGTGCATTAATTAAACCAAACGGCATGACCATAAACTCGTAATGACCGTAACGTGTTCTGAAAGCAGTCTTTGGAATATCATCTTCTTTCACCCGCATTTGATGATACCCGGAACGTAAGTCAATCTTTGAATAAACAGACGAGCCTTATAGTTGATCAAATAAGTCGTCGATTCTCGGTAGTGGGTTGCGGTTCTTGATGGTAAGTTTGTTCAACTCTCGGTAGTCGATACACAACCTGAATGTACCATCTTTCTTCTTGATAAACAAAACAGGAGCTCCCCACGGTGATGTGCTTGGTCGAATGAAACCACGCTCTAAAAGTTCTTGTAATTGGCTTTGCAGTTCTTTCATCTCGCTGGGTGCGAGTCTGTAAGGAGCACGAGCTATTGGTGCAGCTCCTGGTATAAGATCTATTTGAAATTCAACGGATCGATGTGGGGGTAATCCCAGTAATTCTTTCGGAAATACATCGGGAAATTCTTTTGCGACGGGAACATCATTGATGCTCTTTTCTTCAGTTTGTACTTTCTCGACGTGTGCTAGAACAGCATAGCAACCTTTTCTTATTAGTTTTTGTGCCTTCAAATTACTAATAAGATGTAGCTTCGTGTTGCCCTTTTCTCCGTACACCATTAAGGGTTTTCCTTTTTCTCGTATAATGCGAACTGCATTTTTGTAACAAACAATCTCTGCTTTCACTTCTTTCAACCAGTCCATACCGATTATCACATCAAAACTCCCTAACTCTACTGGTATCAAGTCAATCTTAAATGTTTCGCTAACCAGTTTAATTTCTCGATTCCGACATATATTATCTGCTGAAATTAATTTACCATTTGCTAATTTGAGTAAAAATTTACTATCCAAAGGCATCAATGGACAACTTAATTTAGCACAAAAATCTCTACTCATATAGCTTCTATCCACACCCGAATCAAATAAAACGTAAGCAGATTTATTGTCAATAAGAAACGTACCTGTAACAAGCTCCAGGTCTTCCTGTGCCTCTGCCGCATTAATATTGAAAACTCTTTCGCGGCCTTGTCCATTCGTGTTCTCCTGGTTCGGGCAATTTCTAATAATGTGGCCCGGTTTTCCACATTTATAACAAACTACATTGGCATAACTTACTCCGACACTACTTGCTCCGCCATTACTCGTTTCGACACCATTTGTTCCTTTCGTTCTGTTAACCCCTAGTCCGTAGACCTCACACTTCGCCGCGCTATGACCATTTCTTTTACACTTGTTGCAAAATTTGGTGCAGAACCCCGAGTGATACTTTTCACACCTTTGGCATAGCTGCTTCTGATTGTTGTTGTTGTTGCGGTTATTATTGTTGTTGGGATGATTGTTGTAGTTGTTGTTGTTGTTGTTGTTGTTGTTGTTGTTGTTGTTGTTGTTGTTGTTGTTGTTGTTGTTGTTGTTGTTGTTGTTGTTGTTGTTGTTGTTGTTGTTGTTGCTGTTGCTGTTGCTGTTGTTGTTGTTGTTGTTGGGCCGTTTGTTGTAGTTGCGATTGATGTTGCGATTATTGTTGTAATTGCTGTTGTTGTTGTATTGGTGATTCTTATCACCATTTTCCTCCCACTTTCTTTTGACTTGCTTCACATTGGCCTCTTCAGCAGTCTGCTCTTTAATTCTTTCTTCAATCTAGTTCACTAGTTTGTGAGCCATTCTACATGTCTGTTGCATTGAGGCGGGCTCGTGTGAACTATATCTTCTTGGATTCTTTCCGGTAATCCTTTCACAAACGCGTCGATCTTCTCTTCCTCATCTTCGAACGCTCCCGGACACAATAGGCATAATTCCGTGAATCGTCTTTCGTACGTGGTAATATCAAATCCTTGGGTTCGTAACCCTCTAAGTTCTGTCTTGAGCTTATTGACCTCGGTTCTGGGACGGTACTTCTCGTTCATCAAGTGCTTGAATGCTGACCACGGTAGTTCATCTTGTCCCACTTGCTCTAGATAGGTATTCCACTATGTTAACGCAGAACCTGTTGAAATGTCCCGTTCTTATTGATTAAAAACGTTCCATATTAATTGATTTCGTTGCGAGGTTTTGACCTCTATATGAGACGTTTTTCAAAGACTGCATTCATTTTAAAACAAACCATAACCTTTATTTCATCAATAAAGGTTTAAAAAGCTTTACGTAGATTATCAAATAATGATAATCTAAAATATCCTGTTTACACACGACCATTACATAATGGTTTACAATACAAATATGTTACAAAAAAATAAGTTTCTTGAATGCAGTTTTTACACAATATCATACAAGCATGGACTCCAAATCTCGTCCTTATTTAAGTATGCGACAGCGGAAGCTCTTAATAATCACCTGAGAATAAACATGCTTAAAACGTCAACAAAAATGTTGGTGAGGTATAGGTTTAACCTATATATATCAAATCATAATAATAGACCACAAGATTTCATATTTCAATACACATCCCATACATAGAGATAAAAATCATTCATATGGTGAACACCTGGTAACCGACATTAACAAGATGCATATATAAGAATATCCCCATCATTCCGGGACACCCTTCGGATATGATATAAATTTCGAAGTACTAAAGCATCCGGTACTTTGGATGGGGTTTGTTAGGCCCAATAGATCTATCTTTAGGATTCGCGTCAATTAGGGTGTCTGTTCCCTAATTCTTAGATTACCAGACTTAATAAAAAGGGGCATATTCGATTTCGATAATTCAACCATAGAATGTAGTTTCACGTACTTGTGTCTATTTTGTAAATCATTTATAAAACCTGCATGTATTCTCATCCCAAAAATATTAGATTTTAAAAGTGGGACTATAACTCACTTTCACAGATTTTTACTTCGTCGGGAAGTAAGACTTGGCCACTGGTTGATTCACGAACCTATAACAATATATACATATATATCAAAGTATGTTTAAAATATATTTACAACACTTTTAATATATTTTGATGTTTTAAGTTTATTAAGTCAGCTGTCCTCGTTAGTAACCTACAACTAGTTGTCCACAGTTAGATGTACAGAAATAAATCGATAAATATTATCTTGAATCAATCCACGACCCAGTGTATACGTATCTCAGTATTGATCACAACTCAAACTATATATATTTTGGAATCAACCTCAACCCTGTATAGCTAACTCCAACATTCACATATAGAGTGTCTATGGTTGTTCCGAAATATATATAGATGTGTCGACATGATAGGTCGAAACATTGTATACGTGTCTATGGTATCTCAAGATTACATAATATACAATACAAGTTGATTAAGTTATGGTTGGAATAGATTTGTTACCAATTTTCACGTAGCTAAAATGAGAAAAATTATCCAATCTTGTTTTACCCATAACTTCTTCATTTTAAATCCGTTTTGAGCGAATCAAATTGCTATGGTTTCATATTGAACTATATTTTATGAATCTAAATAGAAAAGTATAGGTTTATAGTCAGAAAAATAAGTTACAAGTCATTTTTGTAAAGGTAGTCATTTCAGTCGAAAGAACGACGTCTAGATGACCATTTTAGAAAACATACTTCCACTTTGAGTTTAACCATAATTTTTGGATATGGTTTCATGTTCATAATAAAAATCATTTTCTCAGAATAACAACTTTTAAATCAAAGTTTATCATAGTTTTTAATTAACTAACCCAAAACAGCCCGCGGTGTTACTACGACGGCGTAAATCCGGTTTTACGGTGTTTTTCGTGTTTCCAGGTTTTAAATCATTAAGTTAGCATATCATATAGATATAGAACATGTGTTTAGTTAATTTTAAAAGTCAAGTTAGAAGGATTAACTTTTGTTTGCGATCAAGTTTAGAATTAACTAAACTATGTTCTAGTGATTACGAGTTTAAACCTTCGAATAAGATAGTTTTATATATATGAATCGAATGATGTTATGAACATCATTACTACCTTAAGTTCCTTGGATAAACCTACTGGAAAAGAGAAAAATGGATCTAGCTTCAACGGATCCTTGGATGGCTCGAAGTTCTTGAAGCAGAATCATGACACGAAAACAAGTTCAAGTAAGATCATCACTTGAAATAAGATTGTTATAGTTATAGAAATTGAACCAAAGTTTGAATATGATTATTACCTTGTATTAGAATGATAACCTACTGTAATAAACAAATATTTCTTGAGGTTGGATGATCACCTTACAAGATTAGAAGTGAGCTAGCAAACTTGAAAGTATTCTTGATTTTATGTAACTAGAACTTGTAGAATATATGAAGAACACTTAGAACTTGAAGATAGAACTTGAGAGAGATCAATTAGATTAAGAAAATTGAAGAATGAAAGTGTTTGTAGGTGTTTTTGGTCGTTGGTGTATGGATTAGATATAAAGGATATGTAATTTTGTTTTCATGTAAATAAGTCATGAATGATTACTCATATTTTTGTAATTTTATGAGATATTTCATGCTAGTTGCCAAATGATGGTTCCCACATGTATTAGGTGACTCACATGGGCTGCTAAGAGCTGATAATTGGAGTGTATATACCAATAGTACATACATCTAAAAGCTGTGTATTGTACGAGTACGAATACGGGTGCATACGAGTAGAATTGTTGATGAAACTGAACGAGGATGGAATTGTAAGCATTTTTGTTAAGTAGAAGTATTTTGATAAGTGTATTGAAGTCTTTCAAAAGTGTATAAATACATATTAAAACACTACATGTATATACATTTTAACTGAGTCGTTAAGTCATCGTTAGTCGTTACATGTAAGTGTTGTTTTGAAAGCTTTAGGTTAACGATCTTGTTAAATGTTGTTAACCCAATGTTTATAATATCAAATGAGATTTTAAATTATTATATTATCATGATATTATCATGTATGAATATCTCTTAATATGATATATATACATTAAATGTCTTTACAACGATAATCGTTACATATATGTCTCGTTTAAAAATCATTAAGTTAGTAGTCTTGTTTTTACATATGTAATTCATTGTTAATATACTTAATGATATGTTTACTTATCATAGTATCATGTTAACTATATATATATCCATATATATATTTCATCATATAGTTTTTACAAGTTTTAACGTTCGTGAATCACCGGTCAACTTGGGTGGTCAATTGTCTATATGAAACATATTTCAATTAATCAAGTCTTAACAAGTTTGATTGCTTAACATGTTGGAAACATTTAATCATATAAATATCAATCTCAATTAATATATATAAACATGGAAAAGTTCGGGTCACTACACCTGTGAAGGTATGCGTAGTGTACTTCACTTTGTCCTCTTCAGTACACTTACTTATGGCAAACACCGATTCGACTTTCTCGGTCCACCGTTTCAATCCGATCGGTCCTTCGATTCCATCAAATTCCAAAGGTTTGCAGGCAGTGAATTCTTTGTAGGTACATCCTACACGATTTCCTGTACTGCTAGATCCAAGGTTATTGTTGGTATGTAGCACACCCTGTACTGTGGCTATGTTTGAAGCAAGAAAGGCACGAAATTCCTCTTCGCTCATATTCAAGGTGTGTCGAGTAGTCGGTGCCATTTCCTTCAAAATAGTCAAATGAAACGAGTTAATCATATAGAATATCAAGAGTAGTCAATAGTATTTCGTAGCGTAATATGAACTTATTTATAAAAGCTCTTTCTTAATATTAGCGTTTTATACTCTTTAATTCGGGTAGTACCTACCCGTTAAGTTCATACTTAGTAGCTAACATACCATTTCAACTACTACAATTCTATATGAAAAACTAATCACAAAAAAAAAAAAAAAAAAAAAAAATCATATTTAAACCTTTATACAATAACTTGCAAACTTACAATACCGCTTTTTTTTACATATAGCATGAAATATAGCACATAAAACTTTGATACAAAGTAGTTGCGAAGATAATTCTAGTTAATAAATAAGGCGTTCAGCAAAGGGAATAAAGACACGTAATTCATACGTCCAGAAACAAGTCATGCATTCTGGTTTTACTAATACCACTTCCCATCCTTGGTTTTGTGGAACATAACCGTTGTGACCGATAGTAAGACAATGTGTTGTAACGTCGTCAAAAAATGAAGGTTACGTAATGACCAACAGTCTCTTAATAACCTAAAAACCTCATTTCTTACCCCAATTACAGACTCCGTCACTTGTGGGAACGTTTTGTTTAATAGTTGTAGCCCGATGTTCTTGTTCTCACTTTGGTGAGAAGCGAACATTACTAACCCGTAAGGATAACATGCTTCTTTATGTTGCATGTTAGCCACTTTTTCTAAATCACGAAGTCCTATATTCGAATATATTGAGTCAAAATAATTTCTTAACCCGTTGCGTAAAATAGCATTTGGGTTCCCCGTAATATATGCGTCAAAGTAAACACATCGTAACTTATGGATTTACCAATGTGATATCCCCCATCTTTCGAACGAAAGCCTTTTATAAATCAAGGCATTCTTGGAACGTTCTTCGAATGTCTTACAAACTGATCTCGCCTTAAATAGTTATGCCGAGGAATTCTGACCGACTCTAGACAAGATTTCATCAATCATGTCTCCGGGTAGGTCTCTTAAAATATTGGGTTGTCTATCCATTTTGTGTTTTTATACTGTAAAATAGACAAAAGTTAGATTCATAAAAAAATACTTATTAATACAAGCAATTTTTACATATATCATAAAGCATAAGCACACTATATTACATATATTACACCACACGAATACAACTATCTTATTCCGACTCGCTCGTTTCTTCTTCTTCTTCTTCTTCTTCGGTTTTGGTTCGTTTTACCAAGTTTCTAGGGATATATGATGTTCCCCTAATACGAGCCGTCGTTTTCCACATTGGTTTAGAAAAACCTGGTGGTTTAGAGGTTCTCGGGTTATTGTCACAACTTAAGAAATACGGGTGTTGACGATACATATAAAGTTCATCGGGTTTGGAATCAAATTTCTCTATTTTTATGCCATTTCCCTTATTGTTCTCTTTTGCCTTATTAAATTGTGTTGGGGTAATTTCTATAACATCATCGGAATCCTTGTCGGGATCCGATTCATCGAAGAATTGGTAATCCTCCCAATACTTTGCTTCCTTGGCGGAAACACCATTGACCATAATTAACTTTGGGCAGTTGGTTGAGGATTTTCTTCTGCTTAACCGTTTTATTATTTCCCCCACTGGTTTTATTTCTTCTTCCGGTTCCGATTCTTCTTCCAGTTTCGATTCTTCTTCCAGTTTCGACTCTTCTTCCGGTTCCTCTTCGGGAACTTGTGAATCAGTTCACGAATCATTCCAATTTACATTTGACTCTTCATTATTATTAGGTGAGTCAATGGGACTTGTTCTAGAGGTAGACATCTATCACATAATATCAAATGCGTTAAGAGATTAATATATCACATAATATTCACATGTTAAAAATATATAGTTTCCAACAAAATTTGTTAAGCAATCATTTTTCAAGTAAACACGGTCGAAGTCCAGACTCACTAATGCATCCTAACAAACTCGATAAGACACACTAATGCAAAATTCTGGTTCTCTAAGACCAACGCTCTGATACCAACTGAAATGTCCCGTTCATATTGATTATAAACGTTCCATATTAATTGATTTCGTTGCGAGGTTTTGACCTCTATATGAGACGTTTTTCAAAGACTGCATTCATTTTTAAAACAACCATAACCTTTATTTTATTAATAAAGGTTTCAAAAGCATTACGTAGATTATCAAATAATGATAATCTAAAATATACTGTTTCCACACGACCATTACATAATGGTTTACAATAGAAATATATTACATCGACATATGTTTCTTGAATGCAGTTTTTACATAATATCATACAAACATGGACTCCAAATCTTGTCCTTATTTTAGTATGCAACAGCGGAAGCTCTTAATATTCACCTGAGAATAAACATGCTTTAAACGTCAACAAAAATGTTGGTGAGTTATAGGTTTAACATATATATATCAAATCGTAACAATAGATCACAAGATTTCATATTTCTATATACATCCCATACATAGAGATAAAAATCATTCATATGGTGAACACCTGGTAACCGACATTAACAAGATGCATATATAAGAATATCCCCATCATTCCGGGACTCCCTTCGGATATGATATAAATTTCGAAGTACTAAAGCATCCGGTACTTTGGATGGGGTTTGTTAGGCCCAATAGATCTATCTTTAGGATTCGCGTCAATTAGGGTGTCTGTTCCCTAATTCTTAGATTACCAGACTTAATAAAAAGGGGTATATTCGATTTCGATAATTCAACCATAGAATGTAGTTTCATGTACTTGTGTCTATTTTGTAAATCATTTATAAAACCTGCATGTATTCTCATCCCAAAAATATTAGATTTTAAAAGTGTGACTATAACTCACTTTCACAGATTTTTACTTCGTCGGGAAGTAAGACTTGGCCACTGGTCGATTCACGAACCTATAACAAATATGTACATATATATCAAAGTATATTCAAAATATATTTACAACACTTTTAATACATTTTGATGTTTTAAGTTTATTAAGTCAGCTGTCCTCGTTAGTAACCTACAACTAGTTGTCCAACGTTAGATGTACAGAAAAAAATTGATATATATTATCTTGAATCAATCCACGGCCTAGTGTACACACGTCTCAGGGTAGATCACAACTCAAAGTATATATATTTTTGGAATCAACCTCAACCCTGTATAGCTAACTCCCACATTACTGCATATAGAGTGTCTATGGTTGTTCCAAATAATATATACACATGGGTCGATATGATATGTCAAAACATTTGCATACGTGTCTATGGTATCCCAAGATTTCATAATATATTAGAATACATGTATAATACAATATAAGTTAGCTAGGATATGATTAATATAGATTTGTTACCAATTTTTACGTTGCTACAACAAGAAAAATTATCCAATCTTGTTTTACCCATAACTTCTTCATTTTAAATCCGTTTTGAGTGAATCAAATTGCTATAGTTTCATATTGAACTCTAGTTTATGAATATAAACTGAAAAAGTATAGGTTTATAGTCAGAAATATAAGTTACAAGTCATTTTTGTAAAGGTATTCATTTAAGTCGAAAGAACGACGTCTAGATGACCATTTTAGAAAACATACTTCCACTTTGAGTTTAACCATGATTTTTGGATATTGTTTCACGTTCATAAGAAAAATCATTTTCCCAGAAGAAAAACTTTTAAATCAAAGTTTATCATAGTTTTTAATTAACTAACCCAAAACAGCCCGCGGTGTTACTACGACGGCGTAAATCCGGTTTACGGTGTTTTTCGTTTCCAGGTTTTAAATCATTAAGTTAGCATATCATATAGATATAGAACATGTGTTTAGTTGATTTTAAAAGTCAAGTTAGAAGGATTAAATTTTATTTGCGAACAAGTTTAGAATTAACTAAACTATGTTCTAGTGATTACAAGTTTAAACCTTCGAATAAGATAGCTTTATATGTATGAATCGAATGATGTTATGAACATCATTACTACCTCAAGTTTTCTGGATAAAGCTACTGAAAATGAGAAAAATAGATCTAGCTTCAAAGGATCCTTGGATGGCTTGAAAGTTCTTGAAGCAGAATCATGACACGAAAACAGTTCAAGTAAGATTTTCACTCGAAATAAGATTGTTATAGTTATAGAAATTGAATCAAAGTTTGAATATGAGTATTACCTTGTATTAGAAAGATATTTTACTGTAAATAAGAAAGATTTCTTGAGGTTGGATGATCACTCTACAAGATTGGAAGTAAGCTAGCAAACTTGGAAGTATTCTTGATTTTATGAAACTAGAACTTGTAGAATTTATGAAGAACACTTAGAACTTGAAGATAGAACTTGAGAGAGATCAATTAGATGAAGAAAATTGAAGAATTAAAGTGTTTATAGGTGTTTTTGGTCGTTGGTGTATGGATTAGATATAAAGGATATGTAATTTTGTTTTCATGTAAATAATTCATGAATGATTACTCATATTTTTGTAATTTTATGAGATATTTCATGCTAGTTGCCAAATGATGGTTCCCACATATGTTAGGTGACTCACATGGGCTACTAAGAGCTGATCATTGGAGTGTATATACCAATAGTACATACATCTAAAAGCTGTGTATTGTACGAGTACGAATACGGGTGCATACGAGGAGAATTGTTGATGAAACTGAACGAGGATGTAATTGTAAGCATTTTTGTTAAGTAGAAGTATTTTGATAAGTGTCTTAAAGTCTTTAAAAAGTGTATGAATACATATTAAAACACTACATGTATATACATTTTAACTGAGTCGTTAAGTCATCGTTAGTCGTTACATGTAAGTGTTGTTTTGAAACCTTTAGGTTAACGATCTTGTTAAATGTTGTTAACCTAATGTTTATAATATCAAATGAGATTTTAAATTATTATATTATCATGATATTATGATGTACGAATATCTCTTAATATGATATATATATACATTAAATGTCGTTACAACGATAATCGTTACATATATGTCTCGTTTCAATATCATTAAGTTAGTAGTCTTGTTTTTACATATGTAGTTCATTATTAATATACTTAATAATATGTTTACTTATCATAATATCATGTTAACTATATATATAACTATATATATGTCATCATATAGTTTTTACAAGTTTTAACGTTCGTGAATCACCGATCAACTTGGGTGGTCAATTGTCTATATGAAACCTATTTCAATTAATCAAGTCTTAACAAGTTTGATTGCTTAATATGTTGGAAACACTTAATCATGTAAATAACAATTTCATTTAATATATATTTAAACATGGAAAAGTTCGGGTCACTACAGATGTAGAACGATATATAGAACAAAAATGAGAGATGTTGGATAAAGATTATGCTCAAGGTACGGATTATAATGTTGAGGCGGGTGATGCAGATGTTGTCGGTGGTACTTGTGCTGTTGATGCTGGGGGTACTGTTGATACCGGTGGTGTTGCTGGTGCTTGTAAGTTGTGCACCAAATTCTCCAGATTGATTACTCGAGCGCGAACCTCGTTGACTTCTTCTATTACTCCGGGATGATGGGTGGTCGGAATGAGTGGATGAATAAGGTTTAAAATAGTAGATATTACGTAATCGTTGCGAGCTATTCTGGAAATGAGTGTGAAGATGGTGTTTCGGACAGGTTCGCCGGTAAGTGCTTCAGGTTCTTCGCCAAGATGGAAATTCGGTTGATGGAAGGTATCGCCTTCTTCTTATCTCCATTGATAAAGTTGACTGCGAACCCATCCCCAATTCATCCAAAATTGGTGATGGCTGATTGATTGATCCATTCTGGTTACACTGCTTTCGGAGCTCAGGTAGAAATCCATATAGGAATAGCTGTCAGAATTCGAGGAACTCGAACTTGTTACAGGATTCATCTTACACGATTAGATAAGGATTTTTGATATGAAAAGATTTTCGGATATCGGATGATATTCTATTTGCATAGAATACCTATATAAGGTGCAAAGGATCCCGCAAATTACGGAGGAACTTTCGGAAGCTGTCAGACAAAATTTAAAGTAACAGATACGCTAAGATATGAATTTATCTATACACTATCTATGCGATAAATGCAGTAAGACATGTCTAGACTTAAGAATGAAAAGCAGGTTATTTTCGAAAAGAAATGATAAGCAAAACTTTTTGACATGCAGACACGGTCGAAGTCCAGACTTACTAATGCATCATAACAACTATTAGTTAGACACAATAATGCAATACCTGGTTCGCTAAGACCAACGCTCTGATACCAACTGTAATGACCCGTCCAAATCTATATGGACGAATACAATAACAGTTGGTCCCATTGCGAGGTACTGACCTCTATATGATACATTTTATAAACATTGTATTCGTTTTTAAAAGATAATCTTTCATCACAACAGTAGTTGACAAGTATGCATACCATTTCATAATATTTCCAAATTATTTATGACTTAATCTGTTATTTACTAAATAATAATCTTTTGAACTCAATGACTCGAATGCAACGTCTTTTGAAATATGCCATGAATGACTCCAAGTAATATCTTTAAATTGAGCAAATGCACAGCGGAATATTTCTTTCGTACATGAGAATAAACATGCTTAAAAGTGTCAACCAAAAGGTTGGTGAGTTCATTAGTTTATCATAAACAATTATTTCCATTATTTTAATAGACCACAAGATTTTCATTTTCATAAACGTACAGGAATAACCATCTGTATACAAGAATAACCATCTGTAAAAATCATTCATATGGTGAACGCTTGATAATCGAATTAACAAGATGCATATAGAATATCCCCCGCATACAGCCATTTCGCAATCTGCATGCTATATACCGGCCGTCGCAATCAGTATATATCAATCGAAGTACTAAAGCATTCGTAACCCGAATGGGACGTGTCAAGGTCCATAGATCTATCTTTAGGATTCGTGTCAATTAGGGGCCATTTTCCTAATTCTTAGGCTACCAAGCTAACAACAGGTGATATTCGGTATTCATAACCCAACCATACAATATAGTTTTAAGTACTTGTGTCTATTTTGTAAAACATTTATAAAACAACGCATGTATTCTCAGCCCAAAAATATATAAAAAGGGAGTAATGAAACTCACGATACTGTATTTCGTAGCAAAAATACATATGACGGCACTGAACAAGTGCAGGGTTGGCCTCGGATTCATGAACCTATATCAGTTATATATATATTAAAACATGTAACAAGTTTATATATTTATTTGTAATCTACTCGTTATTTTAATGAATTATATGTTATTTAAATAATTAAATAACCTATATTTATTCTACATATTTTAAGTATTTAATATTTAAATAATAAATACTTATTAAAATATTTCATCATTCATTATAATGTATTAATGATAAAAATTTATGTTAAGATTTATGATAAAAATATATTTTTATATATCAAGTATTATAATTTATAAAGTTTACTTAATATCATTTTAATGATAAAAATAAAGTGATATGTATTATTAATATAATTAAATTACGTGTAGTAAATATATCTTTGTATCAAATATTTATTTGATAAAATAATATTAATATTAATAATAATGAAGAAAAGTTGTATTATTTTGTAAAAATAATAATACTTATTTTAATAATAATAATAATACTAACTATAATTATATTTTCTAATGATAATAATTTTGATAATAACTAATAATAATTTATAGTAATAATAATATCATAATAATAATAATATTATTAATAATTCATTTAAATTGTAACTTAATCGTTTTTCTAATAACATTTATTTTTATACTCTTTATAACCATAATAATACTAATAATGTTAAGTAATAATAATAATGTTAATTTCTTAATAATAATAATAATAAAGACAATTTTAATAAAATTGATAATTTTAGTAATAATCTTTAATGATAATACTAATTATAATAAAAATGATAATTTTATAATAAAATAATAGTTTTTAATGAAAATGATAATTTTCATAATAACGAGGCTTTTTAATACTAATAATAATTTTTAATAGAAATGATAGTTTTAATAATAATGATAAATTTTAAATGATAATAAATAATAATGATAATAACAATTTCGATATTATAATTTATCTTAATAATAGTATTTACTAATAATATTTGTCATAATAAGGATAATAATAATAATATTTTATAAAAATAATAATTCTATCAAAAATGATAATTCTTAATAATAAAAATTCTAAAATGATAATAATAATAATTTTTATAATAAAAATGATATATCTATTAGAAATGATAATTTTTAATGAAAGTGATAATTTTAATATTAATGATTCTTTTAATAATAATAATGATAAACATATTAAAAATGATAGTTTTTATAAAAATGGTAATTTTTAATAATAATGATAATTTCAGTAATGATATCAATGATAATAATTATAATAATCAATTTAATACTAAAATAAATGATAATTCTAATAATGATAAAAATGATAATTTTATCTAAGCCATAACCTTAATAGCATCTTAACTAAATCCTAGTACTTATATTCATTAGTTCATAATCATTTAAATTAATAACTTTTAGTCATCACAATTACCTAATCATGATATTAATAATAATAATGATAATAATACTCATAACAAGATAATAATAATAACGATAATAATAATAAAAATAACAAAAGTGACGAGAGTTATACCATCCTAATCTCATCGCCATCGACTCGTTATCACCATTTTACCCATAACCTCCTTAGCAATAACCCATAAATTTCCATAGCTATAACCCACTCGAAAACCCATTTTGATATCGCTCCCACATACCCTCGTCGTAGTATTTTATGTATAATATTAATACTAATAATATTAATATTACTAATAATAATATTAGGATTAATAATAATAATAATTTTAATAATAATAATAATAATAATAATAATAATAATAATAATAATAATAATAATAATAATAATAAATATAAGTATAAAGAGGGAACGAGTGAGATTGAATGAAGTCAGTAGACCAGAATTTGATCGACTTATACAAGTTTTTGGTACCTAACCCCCATGCGATCGCATAGGGTCTAAGGAATTTAGCCATGCGATCGCATGGGCTAGTATACCAGCTCATGATTGACTAGTCTAGGGCTGCCGACAGATTTATTATATTTTATATATAATATATTTAATTTATATAATTAATTATATATTATATTATATTCACGTGTATAGTTAACTTGTAATTTTTATTCCAATGACTTGTACATTGACGTTCGACTTATGTCCTGGTTCTGGTTTTTCGAACGTCCTTTCGTACGCGGAGAAAACTTGTACTTTACGTTTTGCTATAAGTACCTTTATCAATAATTAGACCTATTCGCCAATAAATCATTTTACTTTAAATGTAACTTATTCATTTGAGTGTTTTGGTCATTTGCTTCTTTAAATCCATGTCTTAATATATATAATAATATTATTTTAAATCAAAACACTTTATGACTAAGTTAATATAATATGTTATCACATTGTAAAAAAATATATATATATATATATATATATATATATATATATATATATATATATATATATATATATATATATATATATATATATATATATTTTCATTTAAAAATATAAATTTGTATATATCCTATATAATTGATATATTTATTTAATAATATAATATTTAGTTTTTCAAAACTAATTATATTTCAAAGTTTAATATGTCTACTATTAAAATCGTTTACATACTAGAAATTATTATATCATATAACGTTTTACACTTTAAAACTTATTTTGATATATTTCATTTATCTACTAACATATATTTTAACCCTTCAAACGTTCTAATTAACATATCTAAATATCAATCGAATCTATAACCGATTGTTACTAAAATAAAATCATATATATATATATATATATATATATATATATATATATATATTCAAAATACATAAACACGTTTTAAATATTCGTTGCAAGTTATTTATTTTTAATTCTAATAATTAATATTCCAACTTATTGTGTACATATATATATATATATATATATATATATATATATATATATATATATATATATATATATATATATATATATATATATATATATATATATATATATATATAAATATATATACAACTTATTGTGTGTGTATATATATATATATATATATTTATATATACATGTCCATTTACAAATAGTTGTTCGTGAATCTTCGCGCAATAGTCAAAGGTTAACTGAATATACAATAATAGTTTAAAAATTTTGAGAAACAATATTACAGACTTTGCTTATCTTGTCGAAATCATATAAAGATTAAGTTTAAATATGGTCAGAAATTTCTGGGTCATCACAGTTAAGTCCGAGACAATATCATGTAATCTTGATTAGTTAAGACGATAGTTATACAATGCGTCGGATAAATTGAAAGACACCATGTACACAATATGTCTAGATTAATTCTAAGACATTAGTTGTACCTTGGGTCATGATTGAGTCTTGTACAATACGTATACAATACGTCTTGATTATTCCAGGGTGATATTTTGAACTATATATATGGACTACTAAAATTGGACTACTAACATTGGACTACTAACATTGGACTACTAACGTTGGACTGCTAACTTGACAACCTAAATCATCAAACACGTAAATAAAAATATGATTTGAATTTAATTCTTATCATACTTTGATATATGTATATATTTGTTATAGGTCGTGAATCGATCCGTGGCCAAGTCTGATTTTCAACGAATTGAAAATCTGTGAAAGTGAGTTATAGTCTCATTTTTACTATCTAATATTTTTAGGATGAGAATACATGCAGCTTTGTAAATGTTTTACAAAATAGACACAAGTACTTGAAACTATATTCTATGGTTGGATTACGAATACTGAATATCGCCCCTTGTTAGCTTTGTAGCCTAAGAATTAGGGAAATGGCCCCTAATTGACGCGAATCCTAAAGATAGATCTATAGACCTTGACACGTCCCATTCGGGTTACGAATGCTTTAGTACTTTGATTGATATATACTGATTGCGACGGCCGGTATATAGCATGCAGATTGCGAAATGCCCGTATGCGGGGAATATTCTATATGCATATTGTTAGTTCGGTTACCAGGTGTTCACTATATGAATGATTTTTATGCAGATTGTGAAATGCCTGTATGATGTTTATGAAAATGAAATCTTGTGGTCTATTATTATGATTTACGATATAGGTTAAACCTATAACTCACCAACATTTTTGTTGACATTTTAAGCATGTTTATTCTCAGGTGATTATTGGAAGACTTCCGCTGTTGCATGCTATTTAAAGACAAGATTTGGAGTCAGCATGCTTGTATGATAATGTTTAAAAACTGCATTCGGAAAAACTGTGTTGTAACATATTATTGTTAATCTTTATGTAATGGTCGTGTGAAACCGTGTATTTGTAGGTTATGATTGATTGATAATCTATATTATTTCTTTTAAACCTTTATCGATAAAATAAAGGTTATGGTTTATTTTTAAAACGAATGCAGGCTTTGAAAAACGTCTCATATAGAGGTCAAAACCTCGCGACGAAACCAATCAATATGAAACGTTTATAATCAATATGAACGGGGCATTTCATTGTGTGTGTAGAAAATTGGAACAGCCAGCTTTAGATCATTTGGACGCCGTCCAAAAATACTGGACGTCGTCCAAACTATCTTACCCAGAAAAAAAACTCGTTTTAAACCTTATATCACCCATTTTTCATCCACAAAACACATTCTTCTCATATTTCCTCTCCTACAAACGACCCAACACTCCAAAATCCTAACTTCTTCTTCCAATTTCATGATTTCTTCTTTCAATTCCAAGCTTGAATCATGAGTTCTAGGGTATTGCTACTCCCTTTTCACACTCTTCTTTCTTGATTACTTGATTTGTATGCTTATATGTATGATTTGGTGAAAGATAAGTGTGAGGTGTTTGATTTGCATGATTCTTACTTAGATTAACATGCCTTAGTGATTTAATTACCCATTATGTCTTGATTTTGCAATAATTACATGTTTAATGGGTGTTTTCATGAATCTAGGGTTTTGTAGTGATTAAATCCAAAATTGGGGCTTCTAATTTAGAATATTAGGTTTGTTTGTGATGTTTATGAAGTTTGTGAAATGTTAAATTGTTGTTGGTGATAATGATGTCAAATTGGTCGGGTCATGAATTGAATTTTCTTAAACTTCTAGCATAATTTGATTTGTGATGACCTTATGAAAGATGTATGCTTGAATTTCACATGATTAGGCCTATGGAAGTGGATTGATAATATTGTATGCTAAAACATAGTTGCAAAATGAAAAAAAAATGAATGGTCATATTGAACTATATTGTGATACTTGTGTTATGTTTTTAATGGAAATCGTTTGAATTGTTAGAATGCAAGTTCTACATATTATGACCTATGAACGCAACGTGTTTAAGTCCTAAGTTGATGGTTAATTGTGAATGTGTTATGCTTTTGGACTATGAATGGAATGACTAAGTTCCCTTGCTACTCAGTTATGTTTTTAGCTAACACTAACACAACGGTTTCTATGTTCTTTTGGTTTGGTGTTATTGTGTTTTGCAGGGACAATCGAGCCGAGGGGGACAACCAAAGAGGACTAGAACTACAAGAAATAATCCACCACAACAACATTATTCATCATCATCTGAAGAAGAAGAGGAGGATCTAAATGATCCTCGAGTATGGTTGGAGCACATTCAGGTCCACGACGATTATGGGGAGACATTTGATCGGATAAACCGTAGGCCAATAAATGCCACGTGGTATTTTGTTTGGGGTCCATTAGATGAGGCGGGCATGCACAACCATGTTTCCCGCTTGTTAGCCATTCCATACGATAGGATCATTACCTACGAATGGGAACACGTTTTTAGCATCCATGATCAAATGTTTCCAGTGTTATCAAAGGAATTCTTCCCACCTTCAGGTTTAATAATGTTCGTGATCCTTTGTCAAATGAATTCCTTAGATTTCGGCTAGGGGGTGAAGATAGAGGTTTAAGCAGACCTGGGATATGTCGAGTGTTGGGCATTTTTGACGAGGTTACTGACACCCAATTGAGGATATACTTGACAAGCTCCGATTACCATGGTAGAGTTGTCTTCAATGAACTATCCTTTTAGCGAAGGATATGTGGGCTGAATGCATCTAGGCTATTTAAATCAAGCAGGAACCGGTACAATGAAATTGCAAGCCCTGATGACAGACTTCTTCATCGACTTATCGCATGCACTTTCAATGTGAGAGTCGAGAGAAATGAAAAGGTTAAATCAGTGGATCTATGGATAATGAATCAAATCAAACGGGGTTGTCACACTGATATTTCGGGGTTGATAGGCAACTATTTTCTTGGCATCGCCACTGATGCACGGAGAGAAAAGCCGCTTCTTGGGGGCCACTATATCACGAGAATTGCTCGTCATTTTAATGTCGATTTCAGTCGATTGATGGAATGTGATCATGCAATGAAGGCTCTAAAGAAAGTTTCTTACATCAATGCTGAAATACATATGTATGACGCAAACATGTGTTTAGTGCCTTTTGCTGCAGGTGGAGCAAGTGGTAGTGGTACCAATATACAGCAAGAACAACGAGAAGAAGAGGAAGAGGAGATGGTAGCTCAGACTGATGTTCATGGCCAAGGAACTTGGAATCCATCCCAAACTAATTGGGATAATTTGGTTTCTAGTGTGGAAAACATGAAGTTGAGTTCGGCTGAGCAGAGGGTGCACAACGATCGTATGTGGGGTAGCCAGCAGAGGATGGAGCAACGCCAGATTGCTTCAGTTCATAATCAGGGATGTAATAGTTATGGGTATTGATTGGAATAACCATAACACTGAGTTGTTTTATTCTGACCCAGATCACTACTACGGAACAACACGCCAGATTCCCACATACTACACAGATCCGCAAAACCCACCTCATCCTTACCCGATTTATGATGCTAACTCTTCGTTACAGGATGCTAGAAATAGGTTTGAGCAACAATACCCCCAGGGACGCCCAAACAGAGATGGATCAGGAAGTTACTTTTAGCCCTACGACAACTAAAGGCCTGCGCGCCTATGATCATTTTGTAACTATATTTTTAGACTATTTATTTATTGTGGTGTGTTTTAAAACAATGGTTTGGTTTGTATTTTTAATAGATTTGGTAATGGTTGTGGTTGAATGAACACCGTTGCTTTTAGTATTATTGGTGTGGTTTGTTATTTTGTGCAGCGTGATTGAACTTCAAAGACTGGCATTAAGTTCAACAACATTTGATATTGTGAAGTATGTATGATGCTAATCGCGGAATGGACGATGCTCTTATGCTGGTAGTTAGTTCAGCGGCATCCGTCTACCATGTTCCACGATTTACAAGTTAAAAATTTGAAAATTTCTACAACCACCCTATCACTTTTCCCTCTAAATTTTAAATCCTTTTTCTGATTTCATGCAATGAAGGCCTTGCATGATCTCAAGTGTGGAGTGGGGGATTAGAAATTTCTCAGGATTTCGTTTTACAACACTTAAGGATTTTATACTTCAAATATAAACAGTTTAGTGTCAAAATAGAATTGTTAACTAGTTTGTGGTTAAATGTATTCTTAATTCTTTTAAATTGTTAATAGTCTTTGATTTTTAAACTTGTAGAATCGGTGCATTTAATAGTTTTATTAGTTGTGTTTTGACAGAATTTTTAGGTTGCTTATGCCACATACCCGAAATTCAGATTCTCCGCTACTTACACCGCTTACAGAACCGGACAGAAAGCTTGGAAGAATACCAAAAGAAGTACTTGAAATTTTTGAATCTTCATCAAAGCAAGAAAGTTTTTATTCAGAATCATCAAGTACAACCAAGCCACGTTATTCAAAAGGTGAACCCATTGATCCACCAATTTTTGAAATGGCGGATGAAACACCAAAACCATCAATGGCGGCTAAGATAAAGGCCACCCGAACCGGTTAAGGAAGTGCAATTGCTCAGGGAACTGGCAGCTGCGCCAAAAACTTGATGTGTATAATCAGGTATATAAATTATGTCTTTTGGAAAACACCGGTTAAAAGGACTATTACACAACTACGGGCAGTGTGCCCAATCGTGTAGTAGTATAGATAATGGTTTAGTTCCGTGTATCGTTCCAAGGACAATTTGTAAGGGTCAAAATACAATTAGAAACTATATTATGATTAACTAAGTAAATGAATTGAAAGGTATGAGATATTTTGGTTTTGCCCTTTAACGATGGGCTAATCAAGACAAGTTCTAGTTTAAAAGTTACAAGAAATATTTTTGGTATTTTTGGTTTAAAAACAAGTGTAAATAAAGCAAGTAAGATAGTTTGATTTAGATCAAAGAGATGAAATGTTCATCTAGGTATTTTACCCTCGGTATTGGATGTATGTTTTGTTATTAAGACCCGATTGAATGATTATGTGTGTAAGTTACCTATTAGATTCACCAAGAGTTCTCTTTAGTATACGCAAACACAATTACAAGATCAAGAGTTCCCTTTTCACTATAGTTCTTGTATTTGTAATCGAATAACTATGCTAGTTTAAAGACTTGAAAATTGACTTCTATGTTCATAGTTATCAACAATTGTACAAACGTTCGTTGCATACAATTCATTCCTATATCGTTTAATCGTTTGAATCTAATTTACCCCCTTGGTCCGGTTTAATAAACAATCAATCTAAGACAAGTTGATTGTAAATCAATATGATAAATCAACAAGAGTTCTCTTTATCAACAACATATCAATTAACTAGATACAAATGATTTTAACATCAATAAGCATGTTCTTGATTCAAGCTTAAAACTATCACACATAATACATACAATCAATAAGTTTATATCCAATACTTTGGTTATTAATCTAGACAAACATTATAGAATTTATGAGAATGAATCTTGATTGGAGAAGGATTTAAATCTTGATTCTTGGAATGTTAGACCAATTGCAAGAGCTTGGAATTCTCCAGAATAGCTCCTAAAATCGTCCTAGAACTCCTCTGGCCGTCTTTGATCATCTATCTAAAAGCCTTCCCAATAATGCAAATATAAATTGGTTCAAAAGTGTAAAACAGCTGGATGACCAACTTCTGGAAGGCGTCCCAAATTCTGGATGGCGTTCAGTTGTTAAAGGCTGGACGACATCCAGAAAGTGGGACGGTGTCCCAATGTGAAGAGCTGGACGGCGTCCCAGCTTTTTGGACGGCGTCTAGATGAACTGTTATCCTCTGTCCCGTTTTTGATAAATTCCCTTATTCTGGACGGAGTCTCAATCCTTTGGACGGAGTCTAACATAACTGAATCCCTGTATTAACCCTTTAGAATGATAAATCGACCCTAACTTGTACCGGGTTCAACCATGATGATATCACAACCCATAGATTGGTCATAAATCATCAAAACTCTTCATAAATCACTTTCTGATACAAATTTGCATACCTTCGTACCTTACTTGAAGAAACTGCCTTAACTATCCTTGATTCGAGAGCATTTATTATGATATTGTGATATATATATATATATATATATATATATATATATATATATATATATATATATATATATATATATATATATATATATATATATATATATATATATAATGAAATTGAGCAATAATACCCATCTTGGTATATCTTCAACGAATTGACGTAGCCATTCTGCCTCTTCACTAGCTTTGTCTAAATCGATGAATTCTGATTCCATCGTGGATCTAGCAATAACCGTTTGTTTAGACGATTTCCACAATATAGAGCACCTCCAAGTGTGAATACGTATCCACTTGTCGCTCTAGAATCATTTGTATCAAATATCCAGTTTGCATCACAATGACCTTCGATCACTGCAGGGTATCTATTAAAATGCAGCCCATAATCCTGAGTGTATCTTAAGTACCGTAGTAACCTGGTCATACACCTCCAGTGAGAAGTACTTGGATTACTCATGTATCTGCTTAACTTTCTTACAACATATGCTAATTCGGGTCGAGTACAACTCATTAGATACGTTAAGCTGCCAACAATTCTTGAGTATTCTAACTGATTAACAGGTTCTCCTCTGTTCTAAGCTAGATGTTGACTCGTGTCAATGGGAGTTCTAGCTACATTAGAGTCATTTGCATTGAACTTCTCAAGAATTTTATCCACATAGTGGGTTTGACTTAGAACAAGTCCACTTTGGGTTCGTGTGATTTTCACTCCCAAAATCACATCTGCCAAGCCCGTGTCTTTCATGTCAAACTTCGATTTCAACATGTCTTTTGTAGATTTAATCATCTTCTCATTACTACCAGCAATGAGCATATCATCTACATATATACAAAGGATAAAATATCCATCTGGTGTGTCTTTCACATACACACACTTGTCACATTCATTGATCTTAAATCCGAAATCAAGCATGACATGATCAAACTTTTGGTTCCAGTATTTGGGAGCTTGTTTTAATCCATTTAAAGATTTAACAAGTTTACACACTTTCCTTTCTTGTCCATGCGCTAGAAACCCTTCGGGTTGTTCCATGTAAATCTCTTCTTCGAGATTTCCATTTAGAAAACCGGTTTTCACATCCATTTGATGTACTTCCAAGTTTCTAATGGCGGCAATGGCAAGTACCAACCTGATTGAGGTTATTCGCGTTACCGGTGAATATGTATCAAAGTAATCTAGACCTTCTCATTGTCTATAACCTTTGATCACCAACCTTGCCTTGTACTTATCAATGGTACCATCTGGCTTTAACTTCTTCTTGAAGATCCATCGATAACCTAGTGACTTGCATCCCGGAGGAAGATCCACTAACTCCCAAGTATGGTTTTGTAAAATAGAATCTATTTCACTTTTAATGGCCTCCTCCCATTGAGGTCATTCAGAGGAAGACACCGCTTCACGGTAAGTTGTAGGTTCATTTTCAACCATGTAAGTGTGAAAATCAGGACCGAACAATTTTTCTGTCCTTGCTCTTTTGCTCCGTCTCAGCTCAAGCTCTTCTTCCTCAGATTCTACAAGTTTCTCTTGAACTCGTTCATGAGGTGTCTCAACTTCAACATCTTCATCATCTATTCTAGACGAACTTCCATGTTCATTTGCAATGCATGGAAATACATTTTCAAAGAACGATGCATTTCTTGATTCCATGATTGAACCTTTGTGTATATCCGAAATCTTGGATTCATGCACAAGGAACCGATAAGCTGTACTGTGTTCAACATATCCAATAAATATGCAGTCAAACACGGAACCGATAAGCTGTACTGTGTTCAGCATATCCAATAAATATGCAGTCAACAGTCTTTGACCCTACCTTTTGTGCCTTAGGTAGTGGAACGGCTACCTTCGCTAGGCACCCCCACACTTTGATGTACCCATATGATGGTTTTCTTTTCCACCATAACTCGTATGGGGTTTCATCCCTTTTCTTTTGGGGTATCTTATTTAAAAGAAAGTTTGCCGATAGGATGGCATCCCCTCACATTAACTGGCTTACACCCGAACTCACCAACATGGCATTCACCATTTCTTTCAAGGTTCTATTTTTTCTTTCAGCAGTGCCATTTGATTGGGGTGAGTAAGGTGCAGTGAATTCATGTCTAATGCCATTTTGCGCACAAAATTCAGCAAAAGGTGCAACATATTCGCCACCTCTATCACTGCGGACAACCTTGATTTTCCGTTTAAGTTGATTCTCAACTTCATTTTTATAAGCAATAAATTTCTCAATTGCTTCATCTTTACTTTTTAATAAGTAAACGTAACAGTACTTCGTGCTATCATCGATAAACGTAATGAAGTACTTATTACCATTCCTCATTGGAATGGATTTCAAATCACACACATCAGTGTGAATCATATCAAGGGGTTCGGTTATTCATTCAACCGATTTGAAGGATGATCTTGTTAATTTGGCTTCAACACATGTTTAACATTTATAGTTTGAGTCAATGTGTAAAGTTGGTATGCAATTCAATTTAATTAAGCAATGAATGGAATTAAAATTAACATGACCTAGTCTACCATGCCACACATTAGAAGACTCAAGTAAATAAACAGAACTAGTACTTGTTTTATTAGCTTCAGTGTTAACAACCATTGCATTTAGCTTAAACATGCCATTAAGGGCATAACCCTTACCAACATAAACACCACTTTTGGTCAACACGACCTAAATATAATATTAAATAAAAACAAGTATCATAGTGGTTTTTAAACATGCACAATAATTAACACGTAAAGGTATTACTTATCGTAAGATCTAAAAGTGCAAAATTCACCTTTAAAAATAGTAAAATGTCATTTTTAGCTTCTAAACTGCTTCGAACGGGGGAAAGCCTTAAGGAAGTTTTGCTCTCAAACACTAGTCTAAAACCAGACTTATTCAATAACCACCCAGACACAAGATTCTTACGAATCTCAGGAACATACAACACATTAGTCAAAGTAAGTTCCTTTCCAGAGGTCATCTTCAGGATCACATTTCCTTCACCCTTGATACCAGCTGTAGCAGAGTTTCCCATAAACGACTTATCTCCACTAGTAACCTCTTTGAAAGTGATAAAGAGGCTCTTATCAGCACACACATGACGGGTAGCCCCAGTATCAACCCACCACTCTCTGGTATTAGAACTGGAAAGACCCGTCAAAATCGCTATTGACGCGGTACGTTATTCATTGATTTCACAGTGAGGTTTTGACCTCTATATGATACGTTTTGATAAAATATTGCATTCATTAATTAAACAACTTTCTAAACATAGAATGTTATAAACATGTGGGTGAGTGCTTAAGTATAAGCAAATCCCCAAAATACATAAGTTTTAATAATACAGGTTGACATCACAGCCAAATTATTTATTACACAACATAGTTTTGTTTCGAATGCAATAAACTTTAAACAAAGCATGAGAAACTCCATGCAGGCCACAAGCACATCACAGCAGAAGCAGTCTAAGGACCTGAGAATAAAACATGCTAAAAAAGTCAACACGAATGTTGGTGAGTTATAGGTTTAATTGCTCGAGTCATAAGTATATAAAGATGGACCACAAGATTTCATCAAAAGTTTATCAATAGATTCTACGTAACAGAGCACCCTGGTAACTAAACTTAATGCTATAATAATAATTCCCCTATTCATTTTAATACACGCAAACCAATGTGTCGTAAACTCAAATAACATACATCCGTTAAAAGGCTAGCGCTACTAGCTAGGACGGGAATGTCAAGCCCTATGGATCCATATACAATTATTCGTACCCACCAGTCCACATCCTATGTACTGGCAGCTACTAGTTACCAAAGTTAAGGGATTTTCGGTTTAAACTCAGTGTAGAATTAAATGAGTAAATACTTGTGTCCATTGCGTACAAATAAAGTGCTTGTATTCTCAGCCCAAATATATTAGATGGTAAAAATGGGACTATAACTCACAGTAGTAAAAGTATATTAATAACAAGTTTTCAACATATTAAAAATATGGCTGTCGTCCTTGGATTCGCGAACCTATAACAATAATAACGATTCAGATAATAATACATGTGAATAAAATTAATATAGCAAGTTCATAGAGTACTTATATAATAATTTTGAACATTTTTATGTTAGTAGTCCATTGTTAGTAGTCCTTTGTTAGTAGTCCATTGTTAGTAGTCCTTTGTTAGTAGTCCATTGTTAGTAGTCCATAAAAGTCCGAAAAGTCCAACAGTCCAATAATCGGTATATATATATAATCTTAGAATTACCCCACGGCGTATTGTGTACATATTGTCTTGCATCAATCCAGAGACTTGTTGACTTAGGATTTATCAAAACGTATTGTTTACGTATTGTCATGGAGCGTACCAAGATTATTATATATATACAATCTCAGAATCAACCAAGATTATAATATTTTGTTATACTAATGATAACATATCTAAATATATATAGGATATAGGAAAAGTTAGCAAGGATATGGTTAATATAGCTTTTATAAGATAAATTTCGTCCATATAAAGTTAATTTTAGCAGATTTTGTTTTGCTCGCCAAATATTCATTACAACTCCGTTTAAAGTGAATCAAATTTCTATGGATTCCTTAAGAAGTTAGTTTTTGAAAACCAATTCGAAAATTTTAGCCCAAATAGTAATTTTTAGAGTTTTACCCTCTTTTTGTACCGGTGGTCAGATTTGGAAGAATCCCGGCATCCACCCGATATATGATTTTTGATAAAATACTTCCACATTGTCTAAAATCATGAAAAAATTACTGGAAGTCTTAATTACATATATTAATATATTTCCAAAGTCTTAACCTCGAACTCAAAGTCTAAGAGAGGTTTTTAATTCCCAACCCAAAACAGCCCGCTTTTTACCGAATGGAGATTAAACGATATATGTCAAGTTTCAAGGTGTTCTTCATATGTACAAGTTATAAGTTCTTATATTAACTTAATATAACATCATAATACATATAAATAAGTGTTATTAGAGTTAATCTAGAAAGATTAGATTAGTTTTTCAAACAAGTTTAGAATCAACTAAACTATGTTCTAGTTTATGAACTCTTATATTGATAGCTATAAATATATGAATTGAACAAGAGTTGAAGTAGAGTTTTTACCTCAAGTTTTGAATGTAAAGTTTCTGGAAAGAAGTAGTAGAACAAAACTTGAGAGAGTTCTTGCAAGTGTTAGAAAATTAGAAGTAAAATTTGGAAAATGAATGTGTGAAAATGAGTTAGAAATGGTGCTTATTTATAGGCTTATAAATTTGGTTTTTAGTGCAAAAATATCTAGGATAAGTTAAAATGTATTAAGTCATGCATGACATATTATTCCATTAATGCATATTTCTATTGGTATATACCAATAGTAAATACTTCTAGAAACTGCGTATAATACACGTATAAATACTGTGCAAATACAAGTAGAATATTTGATAAAAACGAATCGGAATACGAATGTTGCTATCTTTAATAAGTATAAGTATGTTAACTTAAGTATTTAAGTCTTTTAAGTATGTATTAATACTTCTTAATACAATACATATATATTCATTTTAACTTAAGAGTTATTACGTCGTTAAATGTTACATATGTATATCATTTCGAAACCCTTAAGTTAGTTGTCTCATTTTTATGTATATACTTCATTGTTAATATAATTAATGAGATACTTAATTACCATATTATCAAGTTAGATATATATACACCAATATATAATTATTACAAGTTATGGCGTTCGTGAATCATCGAAATAAAAGGGTTACCAAAAGCTTGTGTAAAACTCTTTCTGGAGGTTCAAGACTTATTAAAATTCATTGCTTATCAAGTCTGAATTATTAAATTATGTAAATAGTATAATCAAGTAGTCAGGAAAAATTCGGGTCATCACAGTACCTACCCGTTAAAGAAAATTTCGTCCCGAAATTTTGGGTATTACCTGTTTTATGAGCGATATCAGTGAACAAATGTGGATAATTTTGCTTCATTTGATCTTCACATTCCCAAGTAAACTTGGGTCCTCGTCTAGCATTCCAACGAACTCAGTATTTTGCTTTGTTTTAATTATTTGACCTCACGGTCCATGATTTCAACAGGTTCTTCGATAAAATGGAGTTTATCATTGATTCGTATTTCGTCAAGAGGAATTACGACATCCTCTTCAGCTAAACATTTCTTCAAATTTGACACTTGAAATGTGTCGTGAACAACACTAAGTTCTTACGGTAACTTTAGTCGATAAGCAACTGTTCCAATTCTTTCGGTGATTTCAAAGGGTCCTACGTACCTAGGACTTAGCTTTCCTCGTTTACCGAATCGTACAACTCCTTTCCAGGGTGACACTTTCAACATGACTTTATCACCCACTTGAAATTCTAGCGATTTTCTTCTTACGTCAGCATAACTCTTTTGACGACTCATGGCTATTTTCAATCGCTGTTGTATTTGAATGATCTTTTCGGTGGTTTCATGAATAATTTTTGGTCCAGTAAGTTGTCTTTCTCCTACTTCGCTCCAACAAATAGGAGATCTGCACTTTCTACCATAAAGTGCTTCAAATGGCGCTGCGTTGATGCTCGTATGATAGCTGTTATTGTATGAGAATTCTGCCAAGGGTAAGTGTCGATCCCAACTGGTTCCAAAGTCGATCACGCATGCTCGTAACATGTATTCTAATGTTTGTATTATTCTTTCACTTTGGCCATCTGTCTGTGGGTGATAAGTGGTGCTCATATCTAATCGAGTTCCCAATGCTTTTTGTAATGACTGCCAAAAATGTGATGTGAATCGGGTGTCGCGATCAGATATGATGGATATAGGTACACCGTGCCTGGAAACTACTTCCTTCAAATATAAGCGTGCTAATCTCTCCATACTGTCTGTCTCCTTTATTGGTAGAAAGTGAGCTGATTTAGTGAGGCGATCAACTATTACCCAAATAGTATCGTAACTACTTGCAGTCCTTGGCAATTTCGTAATGAAATCCATGGTTATTCTTTCCCATTTCCATTGAGGAATTTTCGGTTGTTGCAGTAACCCTGACGGCTTTTGGTGTTCAGCTTTGATCTTCGCACATGTCAAACATTTGCTTACATAAGTAGCAATTTCTGCCTTCATATTAGGCCACCAATAGAACTTTTTGAGATCGTGGTACATTTTCCCATTTCCCGGGTGAATTGAGTACCTCATTTTGTGCGCTTCATCTAGTACTAGTTGCCTTAGGTTACCATGTTTTGGTTCCCATATCCTACCAGAAAAATACAGGGTTCTATCGGCTTTTACTTCAAGTTATTTTTCTAACCCTTTGCTCATTTCGCCTTCTACATTTTCTTCCTTTAAAGCTTCTAACTGTGATGCTTGAATTCACTTTGTGAGATCCGTACGAATTGTAATATTTAAAGCTCGGACCCTAAGAGGTTTTACTCTTTCTTTTCGACTTAGGGCATCAGCTACAACATTAGCCTTTCCGGGGTGGTAGCGGATTTCACAATCGTAATCGTTCAATAACTCTACCCAGCGCCGTTGCCTCATATTGAGTTGTTTTTGATCAAAAATATGCTGAAGACTCTTATGGTCGGTGTACACTGTACACTTGGTTCCATATAGATAGTGTCTCCATATTTTGAGTGCAAAAACTACTGCTCCAAGTTCCAAATCGTGCGTCGTATAATTCCTTTCATGAATTTTTAGTTGTCGTGAGGCGTATGCGATAACTTTTGTGCGTTGCATTAATACACATCCTAAACCTTGGCGCGAAGCGTCACAATAGATCACGAAATCATCATTTCCTTCCGGTAATGACAAAATGGGTGCAGACGTTAACTTCTTCTTTAATAGTTGAAATACGGATTCCTGTTCCGTGGACCAATCATACTTCTTTCCCTTTTGAGTCAATGAAGTTAAGGGTTTAGCGATTTTAGAGAAATCTTGAATGAATCTTTGGTAGTAACCAGCAAGACCTAAGAATTGGCGGATTTGTGTTGGAGTCTTCAGTGTTTCCCATTTACTAATGGCTTCGATCTTAGCAGGGTCAACTTTAATTCCATGTTTACTGACAACATGGCCCAAAAACTGTACTTCTTGTAACCAGGAATCACACTTTAAAAATTTTGCGTATAGTTCTTCTTTCTTGAGTATTTCTAGTACCAGTCTTAAGTGCTGCTCATGTTCTTCCTTGTTCTTCGAGTAAATCAATATGTCGTCGATAAAAACAATGACAAATTTGTCTAAATACGGTCTGCAGATACGATTCATTAGATTCATGAATACTGCTGGAGCATTAGTCAATCCAAAAGGCATGACTAAAAACTCATAATGATCGTAACGAGTTCTGAACGCGGTTTTAGGAACATCTTCTTCCTTCACTCTCAGCTGATGATATCTAGAGCGTAAGTCAATCTTAGAATAAACACTTGATCCTTGCAATTGATCAAACAAATCATCAATCCTCGGTAATGGGTACCGATTCTTGATCGTTAATTTGTTTAATTCTCAGTAATCTATGCACATTCTCATAGATCCATTCTTCTTCCTGACGAACAGAATAGGAGTACCCCAAGGTGAAAAACTGGGATGAATAAATCCACGGTCTGATAATTCTTGTAACTGGTTTTGTAATTCTTGCATTTCTGAAGGTGCAAGTCTATATAAGGATTGGGCTACGGGTGCGGCTCCTGGTACGAGATCAATATGGAATTCTACACATCTGTGTGGAGGTAGCCCAGGTAATTCTTCTGGAAATACTTCAGGATATTCTCTTACAATTGGTACGTCATCAATGCTTCTTTCTTCGGTATTGATCTTCTTCACGTGTGCCAGAACAGCATAACAACCTTTTCTTATAAGTTTCTGGGCCTTCATATAGCTGATGAGGTTCAGCTTTGAATTTCTCTTCTCCCCATAAATCATTAATGACGTTTCATCCTTACGAGGGATGCAGATCGCTTTCTCAGTGCAAACAACTTTCACTCTTGTTTTGGACATCCAGTCCATGCCAATGATTACGTCAAAACTTTCTAATTCTACGGTTATCAAATCGATTTTGAATATTTCACCAGGAAAGTTTATCTTACAATCACGACAAATTTTATCAACTTTTATTAGCTTACCATTAGCTAACTCTACAGTATGTTTATCATCTAGAGGTAACAATGGACAGTTTAGCCTAGTGCAAAAGTTTCTACTCATATAACTTCTATCACCACCCGAATCAAATATAATGTAGGCTAATAGGTTATTAATGGTAAACGTACCTGTGACAAGATCAGGATCCTCACATGCTGCACTGGTACTAATATTAAATGCCCTCCCCCGTGCGGGTTCTTTATTCTTCTCCCTATCAGGGCATCGATCTTTAAAGTGACCAGGCTTCCCACATCCAAAACATTTCTTGACATCGGTCGGGTTTATCTTCACTCCAGAAACAGTGGCATAACAATCTTTCGCCACATGTCCTTTCTTGTTGCATTTATCACAGACCACCTGGCAATAACCTGAGTGATGTCTGTAACATCTTTTGCAGAACGGATGGGGTCCCTTGTAATTTGGACTAGCAATTGCCCCATCTTGTTTGCCCTTAAAAGTCTCTTGCCTCTTCAGGTGAGAAATTTTTCCCTTATGGTCTTCCCATTTCCTTTTTCCTTCAGTTGTATTGACTTTGGTAGTTGGTGCCTTAATCAAACTCTCTGTGATCTGGTCCATGAGTTGGTGTGCCATTCTCATGACTTCCTGCATCGTATTTGGTTTGGACGATGTAACATTTCCTTTGATATTAATTGACAAACCGTCAATATACATCTCTATCTTTCGTTTCTCGTTTGGTACTAATTCTGGACACAACAAAGCTAGTTCCATGAAACGATTTTCATAGTTGGTAAGATTTGCACCTACAACCTTCAGATTACGTAATTCAGTTTCCATTTTTCTGATCTCGTTTCGAGGACAGTACTCCTCGATTAGCATCTTTTTCAATTCTTCCCAAGAGATATTGTATGCTGTATCTACTCCTTCTGCTTTAGTATAATTGTTCCACCAAGTAAGTGCACCATCTTGCAACGTGCACGAAGCATACTTTGACTTGTCTTCGACCGCATAATTACTAATTTTAAAAACGGACTCCATCTTTTCGAACCATCGGGTTAGACCGTCTGGTCCCTCAGTTCCACTAAACGTCTGTGGTTTGCATGCTTGAAAGGTTTTGTATGAACATCCGTTTCATGAGTTTGTATTCACGGCTGCTGCTTCGGCTGCTACTTTTGCTGCCTCGGCTGAAGCAATTCTTTCATTCACACGTTTCTCGACTAGTACCTCAAACTCAGCATCCGACATTTAAGACATGTTTCTTCAATAAACACGACAGAGATAAATTAATCATATAGAACATTATAGGTATAATGAGTAGTCAATAGTACATCGTAGCATACTAATAATATGAACCAATTATTATAAAAGCCGTTTCTTCTTTATTAGCATTTTATAATTATAACTCGGGTAGTAACTACCCATTAAGTTCATACATAATAGCTAGTACAAGGAATTAACTACTAAAATCCTAATAATATTCCACTATGAAAAATTATAGCGAGTTACTACGTTATTATGTAGTAATAATAATAATAAGTAGTAATAATACAAATAATCATTCCATGCTTTTATTATTAATAAACCAAATAATACAATACCATACAATACCGATATTTTACATATGCTTATTTTACATAATAAGATAGAGTAGCACACATAAGCAATAGAATAGCGCATGGAAGATTTATGGTTGCGATGTCGTTTATTTAGAACTATCAGAAGATTCTTCCCACTTGGTTCTTTCCGCTAATTATTTGTATGTGCATGGTTCGACACGCATACGAGCAGTGTATTTAATTATTGGTCTAGGTTTTGAGGTACCTGGTGCCTCAGTGGGTTTAATATGGTAAGGATGGTTACGGACCGAATGGTCCTATTCCTTTTTAATAATTAAGGACTTTTTATTATTGTGGTTGTTTTTATTATTTATAGAAAGTTTGAATTACTCTTTAGTAATTTGTTTTACTTCCTTCTCCTCAGGATCGTTTTCAGGTTCTTTCACTTCCGATTCTTCCGGAAATTGTGAATCTCCCCAGAATGTGTCCTCTTTCGGATCTTCATCATAATTAGACAAAATGATGATTGGTACCTTTGCTGGAGATTTGGGCTCGATTTCGGACTCGCTGAAAATGAATACTAATTCCAAGCTAGATGTATACATCTATATAATAACTAGTACGTTAGTAATATACCACATAATATTTACATGATAACATATTCAATTTCTGACCAAAAATGATAAGCAAAAATTGGTAAAAACAGATATGGTCATAGTCCAGACTTACTAATGCATCCTAACAATTACTAGTTAGACACACTAATATAAATTCTGGTTCCCTATAGCCTCAAGCTCTGATACCAACTGCAACGACCCGTCAAAATTGCTATTGACGCGGTACGTTATTCATTGATTTCACAGTAAGGTTTTGACCTCTATATGATACGTTTTAATAAAATATTGCATTCATTAATTAAACAACTTTCTAAACATAGAAAGTTATAAACATGTGGTTGAGTGCTTAAGTATAAGCAAATCCCCAAAATACATAAGTTTTAATAATAAAGGTTGACATCACAGCCAAATTATTTATTACAAAACATAGTTTTGTTTCGAATGCAATAAACTTTAAACAAAGCATGAGAGACTCCATGCAGGCCATAAGCACATCACAGTGGAAGCAGTCTAAGGACCTGAGAATAAAACATGCTAAAAAGGTCAACACGAATGTTGGTGAGTTATAGGTATATAAAGATGGACCACAAGATTTTATCAAAAGTTTATCAATAGATTCTACGTAATAGAGCACCCTGGTAACTAAACTTAACGCTATAATAATAATTACCCTATTTGTTTTAATACACGGAAACCAACGTGTCGTAAACTCAAATAACATACATCCGTTAAAAGGCTAGCGCTACTAGCTCGAACGGGGATGTCAAGCCCTATGGATCCATATACAATTATTCGCGCCCACCAGTCCACATCCTATGTACTTGCAGCTACTAGTTACCAAAGTTAAGGGATTTTTGATTTAAACTCAGTGTCGAATTAAATGAGTAAATACTTGTGTCCATTGAGTACAAATAAAGTGCATGTATTCTCAGCCCAAAAATATTAGATGGTAAAAATGGGACTATAACTCACGGTAGTAAAAGTATATTAATAACAAGTTTTCAACTTATTAAAAATATGGCTGTCGTCCATGGATTCGCGAACCTATAACAATAATAAGGATTTAGATAATAATACATGTGACTAAAATTAATATAGCAAGTTCATAGAATACTTATATAATAATTTTTAACATTTTTATATTAGTAGTCCATTGTTAGTAGTCCTTTGTTAGTAGTCCATTGTTAGTAGTCCATAATAGTTCGAAAAGTCCAACGGTCTAATAATCGGTATATATATATAATCTTAGAATTACCCCACGGCGTATTGTGTACATATTGTCTTGCATCAATCCAGAGACTTGTTGACTTAGTATTTATCAAAACGTATTGTTTACGTATTGTCATGGAGCGTACCAAGATTATTATATATATACAATCTCGGAATCAACCAAGATTATAATATTTTGTTATACTAATGATAACATGTCCAAATATATATAGGATATAGGAAAATTTAGCAAGGATATGGTTAATATAGCTTTTATAAGATAAATTTCGTCCATATAAAGTTAATTTTAGCAGATTTTATTTTGCTCGCCAAATATTCATTACTACTCCGTTTAAAGTGAATCAAATTACTATGGATTTCTTAAGAAGTTAATTTTTAAAAACCAATTCGAAAATTTCAACCCAAGTAGTAATTTATAGAGTTTTACCCTCTTTTTGTGCCGGTGGTCAGATTTGGAAGAATCCCGGCATCCACCCGATATATGTTTTTTGATAAAATACTTCCACATTGTCTAAAATCATGAAAAAATTACTGGAAGTCTTAATTACATATATTAACATATTTACAAAGTCTTAGCCTCGAACTCAAAGTCTAAGATAGGTTTTTAATTCCCAACCCAAAACAGCCCGCTTTTTACCGAATGGAGATTAAACGATATATATTAAGCTTCAAGGTGTTCTTCATATGTACAAGTTATAAGTTCTCATATTAACTTAATATAACATCATAATACATATAAATAAGTGTTATTAGAGTTAAGCTAGAAAGATTAGATTAGTTTTTCAAACAAGTTTAGAATCAACTAAACTATGTTCTAGTTTATGAACTCTTATATTGATAGCTATAAATATATGAATTGAACAAGAGTTGAAGTAGAGTTTTTACCTCAAGTTTAGAATGTAAAGTTTCTGGAAAGAAGTAGTAGAACAAAACTTGAGAGAGTTCTTGCAAGTTTGTGTGAAAATTAGAAGTAAAATTTGAAAAATGAATGTGTGAAAATGAGTTAGAAATGGTGCTTATTTATAGGCTTATAAATTTGGTTTTTAGTGAAAAATATCTAGGATAAGTTAAAATGTATTAAGTCATGCATGACATATTATTCCATTAATTCATATTTCTATTGGTATATACCAATAGTAAATACTTCTAGAAGCTACGTATAATACACGTATAAATACCGTGCAAATACAAGTAGAATATTTGATAAAAATGAATCGGAATACGAATGTTGCTATCTTTAATAAGTATAAGTATGTTAACTTAAGTATTTAAGTCTTTTAAGTATGTATTAATATATCTTAATACAATACATATATATTCATTTTAACTTAAGAGTTATTACGTCGTTAAATGTTACATATATATATCGTTTCGAAACCCTTAAGTTAGTTGTCTCATTTTTATATATATACTTCATTGTTAATATACTTAATGAGATACTTAATTACCATATTATCAAGTTAGATATATATACACCAATATATAATTATTACAAGTTATGGCGTTCGTGAATCATCGGAATAAAAGGGTGACCAAAAGCTTGTGTAAAACTCTTTCCGGAGGTTTAAGACTTATTAAAATTCATTGCTTATCAAGTCGGAATTATTAAATCATGTAAATAGTATAATCAAGTAGTCGGGAAAAATCCGGGTCATCACAAGAACCAACCAGATTAACCTCGAAAATCATAATAGCGAGGTCACAAACCATAGCAACCAGGTTGTCAGCATCATCAACCATGTTAGCTTGTTTAGAAGTGTATTTCTTTGGCTTAGTGCACTAATCAGCACGATGACCCTGCTGGTCACAATTAAAGCATTTGCCATAGAACTTTTTATTCTTGGCAACACCCCTTTTGGTCCAAACTTGAACCCTTTTCCCTTGTTATTCTTCTCAGTCTTCCCTTTGCTCTTGCTACCTTTTGAGGATTGACCATTTTCAACAATATTAGCCTTTGCTGAAATAGGGATAAAGCTCCTTTTAAGAGCAACTTTGTTGTCTTCCTCAATACGAAGACGGACCACAAGGTCTTCAACGGTCATTTCCTTTCGCTTATGTTTCAAATAATTTTTGAAATCAACCCAGCTTGGTGGCAGTTTCTCAATCATAGCTGCAACTTGGAAACTCTCACTGATTACCATTCTTTCTGCATGTATGTCATGAATAATGACTTGTAATTCTTAGATTTGACTCATAACAGTCTTTGAGTCAACCATCTTAAAGTCCAAGAATTTAGCTACTACCCATTTCTTGGTACCAGCATCTTCAGTCTTGTACTTTTGCTCTAAAGACTCCCATAATTCTTTGGCAGTGTCTATCGTGCAGTACACGTTATAGAGAGAATTCTCCAAACTATTCAAAACATAGTTCCGGCACAGGTAATCCAAATGTTTCCATGCCTCAACCGCGCTCACAGTTTGAACATCCCCAGCAACAAGTTGGGGAGCGGTTTCAGTTAAGACCCTCGCAAGTTTTAACGTTTTCAGATAAAAGAGCATCTTTTACTGCCAACGTTTAAAGTCCACACCAGTGAACTTTTCATGTTTCTCAGCATGAGAAACTACCGCATTCGGTAGTGGTGCAACTGTCGCAACAGTAGCATTAACAGTGGAGGAGTTTGGGATCGATACTGTCGCACCAGTATTCATAGCAGCAACGGTAGTGGAATCCAGGTTCGACTGAGTATTCATTCTGAAAAGGAAAAGTCGCATTAGTAACAAGGCAGGGCTTACAAGCAATAATCAGTACACATATGTATTTAACTACAACTGATTAAGTAACTAGAAAATAATTAAATAGCATCACTTTTGTCAACTTTAATATAATATTAGGCAACAATAAAAAGCAGCATCCAGTTTATATGTTACTGAAACAACCATCTAAATATAAAAGAAACACGATATGGAAATAGTAGCCAAGTTTTATAAAAGTGTCAGGCACTTAATATTTACACTTAGAATAAATATGCATCATATTCAATTTATATTGTATCTGTATAACGTGTTATTATACCAAGTATTATCCATATCCTTATATATAAATCATACAAAGTCATCATAAATTTAATGCATAACAGTCCGATTAATCTAATATTAATAACATAAATATTCATGATCAACAATTACGGTGCATACAAATTAAAATTGATAAGATGCATACAACAATCTGATTTGATAGATATATTATACAGTACGAAAACATTATGCAGAACCAAACACTAATATCATTTATCAATCTGATAAACAACAGCAAGAAAATCAGTTTCGCAAGTGGGAACCTTAGTCTGTTTAAGATTGTAAGTAATATAAGCATATGAAACCGAGAACATACAGATTACATTCATACAAACACGTAATACAGGTTGTGACGACCCTTAAAATTTCAACTTATTTTAAACCAATTCTCTATATGATTTAATAATTTCGTCATGATAAGCAATGAATTTTGACAACTTTTAAAACTTTTGAAATGAGTTTTATACAAACAATTGACCAACCTTTTGTTCGACGATTCACGAACGTCATAACTTTTATTAATTATATACTTATGAATATATATAGATATATGGATTATATCTAACTTGAATATATGATAATTAAGTATCTCATTAAGTAAATTAACAAATAGTTATATATATAAAATGAGACTACTAACTTAAGGGTTTCGAAACTATATATATATGTAACGCTTAACGACGTAATAACTCTTAAGTTAAAATGAATATATATATGTATTGTATTAAGAAGTATTAATACACTTTTGAAAGACTTAAATTCATATATGAATATACTTATACTCAACAAAGATAGCTATAGTCGTATTCGCATTCAATCTTCTCAAGAATTCTACTCGTATTCATACGGTATTTATACCCGTATTATACACAATTTCTAGATGTATTTACTATTGGTATATACCAATAGGAAAACATCATTTTCAACCTTTTATCATGGAAATGACATCCTTGTTATTACATATGACTCATGAGACATCTTTAGACATCAAAACAAAAACATTTTATACCCGTATTATACACAGCTTTTAGATGTATTTGCTATTCGTATATACCAATAGTAAAACATCATTTTCAGCCTTTAAACATGATTTAACATGAGGGGAATAGCTCTTGGCATCTTATAACATGTAACTTAGCTAGAAATTCAATTTAATAATCCTTTGTTTGATTCCATATATCACGACACACATACCACACATAACACATTCCATTTCACTTGTAATTTCCATGTTCTTTCTCTCTAAATACATCCTCTCAAGAGCACATTATGATCCAGCAAAATAACCCTCATTATCATCAAAAACTAGCTTTAAAAATCAATCTATAAACACCTTAAAAAAAACCAAACAAGAACACTTCATGAAGATCATTCATTTCAAGTTCATACTTCCAATCCTTTGAATCCATTTCATAAACTCTTTGAAGATCAAGAATTTATCATTCATCTCAGCTAATTTCTAAGTTCTAATCAAGGTAATAAACATATTCAAACTTTGGTTCAATTCATATAATCATAACTATCTTAAATCAAGATAGATTTCTTACTTGAAACTTTTGTTGATTCCAAGCTTCTACATCAAGATTTCTAAGCTTTCAAGGACACCATCAACTCAAAGATCCTTTCCTTATTTTTCCAGTAACATCACTCTTTAAACTTGAGGTAGTAACCTTATTCAAAATATCGTTCGATTCATATTCATATAGCTATCTTATTTCGAGTATATAACTTATAACAATTAGAACATAGTTTAGTTAATTCTAAACTTGTTCGCAAACAAACTTAATCCTTCTAACTTGACTTTTAAAATACTTTAACACATGTATTATGATAGTATGTTAAGCTAACATAAGGATATAAAACTTGTAAACACGAAGAACACCTTAAAATTGAACATACGTCGTCATAGATCATCGGGGGCTGTTTTGGGTTTAATTTTGAAAACCTATCTTAAACTATGAATTAAAAGTTTTCCTTCTATAATAAATGTTATTTCATATGGATATGAAACATATCCATAATCCATGGTTTAACTCTAAGTGGAAGTATGTTTTTCAAAAGGGTCATCAAGATGTTGTTCTTACAACGTATATGACCATTTTTCTTTAAAGATTGACATCTAGACTTTAAATCTAACTATAAACCTATACTTTCTCTTTTTAGATTAATAAAATAAAGTTCTATACGAAACCATGGCAATTTGAAACACTCAAATCGGATTTGAAATGAAGAAGTTATGGGTAAAACAAAATTGGATAGATTTGCTAGTTTTAGCTACGGTTTTGTTTTAATAAAATCTATACTAACCATATCCTAGCTAACTTATCCTATATCCTACATGTATTTATACATGTCTTGATCCTTTCCTAGTATAAATACAATTTATAATAGTCGGGGTTAATTCTACTACAATATATTATAGTCTTAATAAAAATCGTAAGACACCATGTATATATATGTCTTGATAAGCCATAGATACGTATACAATATTTTGACATATCATGTTGACACCATCTATGTATATTATTTTGAATAAACCATAAGACACTATATGCGGTAATGCTCGAGTTAGCATATAATGGGTCGAGGTTGATTCTAAAATAATATGTATACCATGGGTTATGATTGAGTCTGAGACATGTATACAATGGGTCGTGGTTGATTCAGATAATATGCATACTGTGTTTTCATTATATTAAGACAATATATAATAGTGTTAGTTAATTATAACACGATATACTTATTAATCTTGGTTAATCCTGAGATCTTATATTTATATATATATATATATATATATATATATATATATATATATATATATATATATATATATATATATATATATATATATATATATATATATATATATATATATATATATATTATTGGACTATTGGACTATCAAACTGTTGGACTACTAACATTGGACTACTAACTTGACAATCTAAAAGTATCATATAAGTATGATATAATTATTATTCAAATATAATTATTGTATAGTTGATATATATATATATATATATATATATATATATATATATATATATATATATATATATATATATATATATATATATATATATATTATCCTAGGTTCGTGAATCTGTCGAAGGCCGAGTCGTATTTTTCACCGGATTGAAAAATAATATTATTTACTATCTACGAATTGCAGGTGAGTTTATAGATCCCTTTTTAATTGCTTTTTCAATCTATATTTTTGGGCTGAGAATACATGCAATTTATTTTAAACGCAATGGACACAAGTACATACTAAATTCTACACTGAGTTTGAACCGAAAATCCCTTAGCTTTGGTAACTAGTAACTGCCGATTATAAGAACTGGTGGGCGCGAGTAGTTATATATATGGATCCAAAGGGCTTGACATCCCCGTCCATTCCAGGTATAGAGACCCTAGCCTGAACTATAAAGCGGACGTATGCTATTTGAGTTTAGTACACGTTGGTTTACGTGTATTGAACATGTTGGTTGTATGTATGTTAAAACAGGGGTACTTATTATATATACATTTAGTTTAGTTACCAAGGTGCTCAATTTCGTAGAATATTTTGATAAATGTTTTGGATGAAATAACTGAAATCTTGTGGTCCACCTTTATATACATATTATGCGCAACATTAAAACTATGAACTCACCAATCTTTGTGTTGACACTTTTAGCATGTTTATTCTCAGGTTCCTAGAAGTCTTCCGCTGTTTGCTTATGTTATACAAGCTATGTGCATGGAGTCATTCATGCTTTATTCGAGAAAACTTTGCATTTACAAAATCATCACCATGTATCTTATTTTGACTGCATTGTCAACTGATGTATTATTGTAAACTATTATTTACGGTGATTGTCTATATGTAGACATCATCAGATGTCGAAAACCTTGGATTTAGATATTCATTTATGGTGTGCCTTTTCAAAAGAATGCAATGTTTGTAAAATGTATCATATAGAGGTCAAATACCTCACAATGAAATCGATGAAAGATGTACTTCGTCTAAAGGGATTTGGACGGGTCAATAGTCACAGTTGGTATCAGAGCGTTGGTCTTAGCGAACCAGGTCTTGCATTAGTGTGTCTAACTGATAGTTGTTAAGATGCATTAATGAGTCTGGACTTCGACCGTGTCTGCATGTCAAAATTTTTGCTTATCATTCCTTATCGGAAATAACCTGCTCATCATTTAATCTAGACACGTCTTAGTTCAATTATTGCATAGATAGTGTATAGACAAATTCATATCTTAGCGTATCTGTTACTGTAAATTTTGCCTGACAGCTTCCGAAAATTCCTCCGTAATCTACGGGATCTTTTGTACTATATATAGGTGTTCTATGTAATTAGAATATCATCCGATATCCAAAAATCATTTCATATCAAAAATTATTTCCCTGCTCTGTACGAGATGAATCCTGCAACTAGTTCGAGTTCCTCGGATTCTGACAGCTATTCCGACATGGATTTCTACCGGAGCTCCGAAAGAAGTGTAACCGGAATGAATCAACCAATTAGCCAGCATCAATTCTGGATGAATTGGGGATGGGTTTGTAGTCGACTCAATCAAAGGAGACAAGAAGAAGGCGATCCTTTCAACCAATCAAATTCACCACTCGGCGAAGAACCTGAAGCACTTACCGGCGAACCAGTCCGAAACACCATTTTCACCCTCATTTCCAGAATAGATCGCAACGATTACATAATATCTACTATTCTAAACCTTATCCATCCCCTCGTTCCCATCGCTCATCATTCCGGTGTAATAGAAGAAGTTAACGAGCTTCGCGCTCGAGTAGTGGCTCTAGAAAGTATGATGCACAACTTGCAGGCATCACAAGCACCACCAGGATCAGCACCAATAACACCACCAACATCGGCACCAACAGTACCTGTACCACCAACAACACAAGCCTCAACATCACACGCCTCAACATCACAATCTGTACCTCGAGCATAATTATCATTCTACATCGATTATATTCATTCTACATATCATTCTATATCATTTATATTCGTTCTACGTATCGTTATTCATCAACATACTTTCGTATAAACTATTAATGATGAGAATATTTTAACGGGTAGGTAATACTCGAGAAATATATAGATTTCACATTAATGTGTTACATTATACATTCCTTGTTTCCGGTTCAACATTCATTAACTTTATTATCCATAAGATATATGTATCCATTTATCATAGAGTAATTATTTTTCATACGAATTCAATTACATATTCTGATTTTGACCGATCAGAATCCAAGTTAAAATCTACAACCAGTGACATCACTCTTAGAGTCTGATAATGCTAAAAACGAACATATATTTCATAGCATTATTCCTCAAGAAAAACAAGCTTTTAGTTGCAATTGTCCTATTTACAAGTGATATTCGTTTAAATAATAAAAGGGGAAGACAAAAGACAGATTCGACGAATTGAAGACGCAAACGACCAAAAATCTCAAAAGTACAAAGTACAATCAAAGTGGTTCCAATTATTGATAAGAAACGTCTCAGAATTACAAGAGTACAAGATTCAAAACGCAAAGTACAAGATATTAAATTGTACGCAAGGACGTTCGAAAATCCAGAACCGGGACCAGAGTCAACTCTCAACGCTCGACGCAACGGACTAAAAATTACAAGTTAACTATGTATATAAATATAATATAATATATAATTAATTATATAAATTATATATATATTATATTTATATATTAAAACCGTCGGCAAAGAAGATCCAAAAAGGGATGAGCTGTAAAAGCAAACTCCGCGACTTGCGGAGTTTGAAGGGGAAATATACCGCGACTCGCGGAGTCCCAAATTCTGAAACTGCCTATAAAAGCCAGCGAATTCGACGAGTTTTATATATCTTTTTCTTCTCCTCATTCATACGTAATATATATATATATATATATATATATATATATATATATATATATATATATATATATATATATATATATATATATATATATATATATATATATATATATATATTATAATTTTAATTTTAATTTTAATTTTTAATTCTAATAATAAGGGTATGTTAGCGAATGTTGTAAGGGTGTAAGTCGAAATTCTGTCCGTGTAACGCTACACTATTTTTAATCATTGTAAGTTATGTTCAACCCTTTTAATTTAATGTCTCGTAGCTAAATTATTATTATGCTTATTTAATGCCGAAGTAATCATGATGTTGGGCAAATTATTAAAATTGGGTAATTGGGCTTTGTACCATAATTGGGGTTTGGACAAAAGAACGACACTTGTGGAAATTAGACTATGGACCATTAATGGGCTTTATATTTGTTTAACTAAATGATAGTTTGTTAATTTTAATATAAAAATTTACAATTGGACGTCCCTATAAATAACCATATACACTCGATCGGACACGATGGGAGGGATATTTATATGTACGAATAATCATTCATTTAACTGGACACGTGAATGGATTAATAGTCTATGGAATTATTAAAACAGGGGTGAAATTATGTACAAGGACACTTGGCATAATTGAAAACAAGGTATTAAAACCTTGGGTTACACGCAGTCGATAACTTGATGTAATTATTAAACAAAGTATTAAAACCTTGTTACAGTTTAAGTCCCCAATTAGTTGGAATATTTGACTTCGGGTATAAGGATAATTTGACGAGGATACTCGCACTTTATATTTATGACTGATGGACTGTTATGGACAAAAACCAGACGGACATATTAAATAATCCAGGACAAAGGACAATTAACCCATGGGCATAAAACTAAAATCAACACGTCAAACATCATGATTACGGAAGTTTAAATAAGCATAATTCTTTTATTTCATATTTAATTTCCTTTATTTTATATTTAATTGCACTTCTAATTATCGCACTTTTATTTATTGTTATTTAATTGCATTTTTAATTATCGTACTTTTTAATTATCGCAATTTTATTTTATTGCACTTTTATTTATCGCAATTTCATTATCGTTATTTACTTTACGCTTTAAATTAAGTCTTTTATTTATTTAATATTTTACATTAGGTTTTAACTGCAACTAAGTTTTAAAAATCGACAAACCGGTCATTAAACGGTAAAAACCCCCCTTTATAATAATAATATTACTTATTTATATATTTGTATTTTTATAAATTAAAACTAATATAGCGTTAAGCTTTGTTTAAAAGATTCCCTGTGGACGAACCGGACTTACTAAAAACTACACTACTGTACGATTAGGTACACTGCCTGTAAGTGTCGTAGCAAGGTTTAGGTATATCCATTCTATAAATAAATAAATATCTTGTGTAAAATTGTATCATATTTAATAGTTTTTCCTAGTAAAATATAAAGCTATTTCATATACACCTCGCAGAACATCAAGAATTTTTGACGCTGCTGCCGGGGATTTTAAAATCTAGCTTAAAAGCCGGAAGCGCAATGCTATATAAAAAAGAAATTTTTTTTAGTTTACTTTTATAAAAAATACGCTTTTGTAAAAATACGTTTTAAATATTCGAAAACATAAAAAGAAAACAAAAATATAAATATTTTTAAGAGTTTGTTAAATTTTTAAGTTTTATAAAGTTTCTTTATTTTTATTTTATAAAAATATAAGTCTTATTTAAATATTTTGTGCTTATTTAAAACATAAAAAAAACAAAAAAAACGAAAATATATATATATATATATATATATATATATATATATATATATATATATATATATATATATATAAATCTATTTTTAAGTTTTTTATAAAATTATAAAGTATTTCTATTTTTATTTTAGTTTTTAAAACATAAGTTTTTATTTAATTTATATAAATATTTTATTTAATTATTAAAACAGAAAAATATATAAAATATAATTTAAAAAAACTACAGAACCTGTCAAACGAAACAACCTTATCTGAAATTTCAAACCCCGCGACTCGCGGAGTTTGTTGCCAGGAGTACCGCGACTCGCGGAGCCACTCTGACACGCGCCTGACAGAACCCTAATCTGCATTAAATACGGAGTATTATTAATTATTATTAATTAATTTGTATTTAGGGTTAAATATTTAATTAATTTAGTATTTAATTTAAGTTTTAATTAATTTATGTATTTAGTTTAATTAGTTTTATTAAATTATAAAATTAATAGTTTTATTAAATAAATAATATAAAAATAATATTTTTATAAAAATTGTACTTTTTAAAACTTTTAGTATATTTTTATATTTTGTCCCTTTTTAATTGTTTTAGCGTAATTTATTGTACTTTTCGCTCGTATTTAGTTTTAAATATAGTTTTTGCCATAGTTATTTTTACTTCTAGATTTTTAGGCTTTGCCTTAAAATCCCTTAAGTGCTTTCTCTTTAGACTAAAATTTAGGTGCTTTAGAATTTTGCGACGCCTATCTAAGTTTTAGTACCTTTTTAAGATATTGCCATTTGGGATATAGTTTTTCTTGTAAGCTTTAATATTTTTAGACGCAACTTTTAATTTTAAGTTTTTAGTTCCTTTTTAAGTTTCAACGCGCTACTTTCTTATTTTTATTTTTCGACGCCTTTTACCTATGTATCAATTATCACTCCAATTAGTAATCTCAATTTGCAATTTTAATTTTAAGTTAGTGATAGTAATAAGGTTGGGTTAGTCGAGTGTTTTAAAGTTTTATAGTCATTTTTTTTTCCTTTTTCGACGCGCACTTTTTCTTTCTTATTTCTCGACATTCTAGTTTTAGGACATAGATTTTTATTCTATTTCTTCTCTAAATTTCTTAAAATTACGAAAATTTATTTTAAGTAGTTAAATTGATAGACATCAAAATTTTCTGGTTCTTAGTAATTAGGGATGGCATCGGGTCGGGTTTGGGTAATCCCGGACTCGAACCCGATTAAGAAACCCCGCTCTAAACCCGGCTCGAAACCCGTTGGGTCCCCATTTACTTACATACTATCGGGTTTCGGGATTCCCCACGGGTAAACGGGTATACCCGATTAGTCATTCTGTATTTATTTTTCAATAAGTTACCAAATCAAAATATCGAAAAATAACTTAACTACTTCATGTTTAAAGAATTATAAAATATCACATACAAAAAGTTGATTGAAAAGTTTCTAAAATACTCAAATACTCAAAGTATATAACATATCACATCTCGAAAACTTATTGTATAGGATTATATTGAATAAAATTGTACTCGTTTTCAAAACAAATAAGAAAAATCTTTCATACATTAACAATATAATACTAATACTAAAATTTTACATAAAAATTATTATTAAAATTTCTCGGGCCGGGTATACGGGTATGTGGGTCGGGTATACGGGGTCGGGTAAATGGGTTTATATCTAAAACCATACCCGAACCCGAACCCGAATTTTTTTTGTAATCATCCCCATACCCGGCCCATGACCCGATGGACTCAGGTCAGCCCCGGCCCAATTATAACAGGTTTCGGGTTTCTCCATCGGGTACGGGTCATTTTGCCATCCCTAGTAGTAATAGTTGGATTTTTACATGGACCGGGTTATTGGAGCCAAACAGTACTCAATTATATTGAGACCAAACGAATCCTGCCCCTCTGCTGCATCTTTTGGCTATTCGAAACATGGGCAAAATCAGAAAAGTCTATTAATTAGATAACTTATATAATTTTTCTTTCCTTTTTAAAAACTAATAGGATATTCAGTGAATGCACCGAGCAAGACGTTCACCACCTTTTGTACGTTCACCACCTTTTGTACATTCACCACCTGTAACTCGATCAAGACATCTAGCTAATATTGTCGCCGTTGATTTTTCTTTAGAATCGTCATCCAGTCGACCAAGTACTCTAATTCAAATTTTCGATAATCCATTTTTTGAACCCGACCTCACAATTGAGAATTCGGAGAATATTCTGGGACGATTCACAGATCCTGAACCATTAATTTTTCCTCCGGAACCACCAATCATTCAAACAGAGATTGTTGAGGAACGAACCATTAAATCAGAATCCTCTAGTGATTCAGATTCAAAAAATTCAATCATGAAGAATCTGGAACCTTTAAGTATGGAAGACCGAATGAGAGCTAAACGCACTGGCCAAGGTCACGCAATTACTCATCCTGACATTAATGCGCCAGATTATGAAATCAAAGGACAAATTCTACACATGGTAACTAATCAATGCCAATTTAGTGGTGCGCCGAAGGAAGATCCAAATGAACATCTTTGTACCTTTAATAGGATTTGCACACTATTTAAAATCCGAGAAGTTGAGGATGAACAGATATATCTCATGTTATTTCCCTGGACTTTAAAGGGAGAAGCCAAAGATTGGTTGGAATCGTTACCTAAAGGGGCGATTGATACATGGGATGTTTTAGTTGAAAAATTTCTTAAACAATTCTTTCCGGCATCTAAAGCCGTAAGACTTCAAGGAGAAATTGTTACGTTCACACAGAAACCAAACGAAACTCTATATGAGGCGTGGACAAGATTTGGAAAGTTATTAAGAGGATGTCCGCAACATGGTTTAGACACCTGTCAAATAGTACAAATATTCTACCAAGGATGCGACATCACTACAGGAAAAGACATAGATATAGCAGCTGGTGGTTCCATTATGAAGAAAACAGAAACTGATGCTTACAAAATTATTGATAACACTGCTTCCCACTCACATGAGTGGCACCAAGAAAAGATATCGTTAGATCATCTAAAGCAGCTAGAGCCGATTCTAGCCATGACTTAGATTCCATTTCAGCAAAGATAGATGTAGTGACCCGAACTTTTCCATGTTTATATATATTGATTGAGATTGATATTTACATGATTAAATGTTTCAAACATGTTAAGCAATCAAACTTGTTAAGACTTGATTAATTGAAATATGTTTCATATAGACAATTGACCACCCAAGTTGACCGGCGATTCACGAACGTTAAAACTTGTAAAAACGACATGACGATATATATATGGATATACATATGGCTAACATGAGATTATGATAAGTAAGTATCTCCATAAGTATATTAACAATGAGTTATATACATATAAACAAGACTACTAACTTAAGGATTTCGAAACGAGACATATATGTAACGATTATCGTTGTAACGACATTTAAATGTATATATATCATATTAAGATATATTAATATATCATAATATCATGATAATATAATAATTTAACATCTCATTAGATATAATAAACAATGGGTTAACAACATTAATTGAGATCGTTAACTTAAAGGTTTCAAAACAACACTTACATGTAACGACTAACGATGACTTAACGACTTAGTTAAAATGTATATACATGTAGTGTATTTAGATGTATTAAAATACTTTTTGAAGACTTCAAGACATATATCAAAACACTCATACTTAACGAAAATGGTTACAGTTACTTTCCCATTCTTTTCTTTCATCAAGAATTCTAGTCGTATTCTTACCCGTATTATACACAGCTTCAAAACGTACTTACTATGGGTATATACCAATAGGAACTAGCATGGGATTCCACTCTTGATTATGTCATGTATGACTAATCAATTTTAACTTCTACCATGAGCTAGTCAACTAACTAGAACTCCTTTTAACCCCACTCACCACTCACCAATTACCACTCATCATTCACTCCATTTCACTTCCAATTCTCTTTCTAATTCTCTCTCAACACACACACACTATTATGAACGTATTTTTCCAGTAGTTAATCATAATCTTCATCAAAAATCACTTCAAGAATCAAGCTATAATCATCATAGGAAGAACACTTCAAGAACACTTCAAAAATCCCTTCAAGTTTACTAATTTACGTCCAAGCTTTCTAATCCATTCCAAGTAATCATCTAAGATCAAGAAACCTTTGTTATATACAGTAGGTTATCTTTCTTATTCAAGGTAATATTCATATTCAAACTTTGATTCAATTTCTATAACTATAAACTATCTTAATTCGAGTAAAAATCTTACTTGAACTTGTTTTTGTGTCATGATCCTACTTCAAGAACTTTCAAGCCATCCAAGATCCTTTGAAGCTAGATCATTTCTTGTCACTTCCAGTAGGTTTACCTACTAAGCTTGAGGTAGTAATGATGTTCATAACATCATTCGATTCATATATATAAAACTATCTTATTCGAAGGTTTAAACTCGTAATCACTAGAACATAGTTTAGTTAATTCTAAACTTGTTCGCAAACAAAAGTTAATCCTTCTAACTTGACTTTTAAAATTAACTAAACACATTTTCTATATCTATATGATATGCTAACTTAATGATTTAAAACCTGAAAACACGAAAAACACCGTAAAACCGAATTTACGCCGTCGTAGTAACACCGCGGGCTGTTTTGGGTTAGTTAATTAAAAACTATGATAAACTTTGATTTAAAAGTTGTTATTCTGAGAAAATAATTTTTATTATGAACATGAAACTATATCCAAAAATTATGGTTAAACTCAAAGTGGAAGTATGTTTTCTAAAATGGTCATCTAGACGTCGTTCTTTCGACTGAAATGACTACCTTTACAAAAACGACTTGTAACTTATTTTTCCGACTATAAACCTATACTTTTTCTGTTTAGATTCATAAAATATAGTTCAATATGAAACCATAGAAATTTGATTCACTCAAAACGGATTTAAAATGAAGAAGTTATGGGTAAAACAAGATTGAATAATTTTTCTCATTTTAGCTACGTGAAAATTGGTAACAAATCTATTCCAACCATAACTTAATCAACTTGTATTGTATATTATGTAATCTTGAGATACCATAGACACGTATACAATGTTTCGACCTATCATGTCGACACATCTATATATATTTCGGAACAACCATAGACACTCTATATGTGAATGTTGGAGTTAGCTATACAGGGTTAAGGTTGATTCCAAAATATATATAGTTTGAGTTGTGATCAATACTGAGATACGTATACACTGGGTCGTGGATTGATTCAAGATAATATTTATCGATTTATTTCTGTACATCTAACTGTGGACAACTAGTTGTAGGTTACTAACGAGGACAGCTGACTTAATAAACTTAAAACATCAAAATATATTAAAAGTGTTGTAAATATATTTTGAACATACTTTAATATACATGTATATATTGTTATAGGTTCGTGAATCAACAGTGGCCAAGTCTTAATTCTCGACGAAGTAAAAATCTGTGAAAGTGAGTTATAGTCCCACTTTTAAAATCTAATATTTTTGGGATGAGAATACATGCAGGTTTTATAAATGATTTACAAAATAGACACAAGTACGTGAAACTACATTCTATGGTTGAATTATCGAAATCGAATATGCCCCTTTTTATTAAGTCTGGTAATCTAAGAATTAGGGAACAGACACCCTAATTAATGCGAATCCTAAAGATAGATCTATTGGGCCTAACAAACCCCATCCAAAGTACCGGATGCTTTAGTACTTCGAAATTTATATCATATCCGAAGGGTGTCCCGGAATGATGGGGATATTCTTATATATGCATCTTGTTAATGTCGGTTACCAGGTGTTCACCATATGAATGATTTTTATCTCTATGTATGGGATGTATATTGAAATATGAAATCTTGTGGTCTATTGTTACAATTTGATATATATAGGTTAAACCTATAACTCACCAACATTTTTGTTGACGTTTAAAGCATGTTTATTCTCAGGTGAATACTAAGAGCTTCCGCTGTTGCATACTAAAATAAGGACAAGATTTGGAGTCCATGTTTGTATGATACTGTGTAAAAACTGCATTCAAGAAACTGATTTCGATGTAACATATTTGTATTGTAAACCATTATGTAATGGTCGTGTGTAAATAGGATATTTTAGATTATCATTATTTGATAATCTACGTAAAGCTTTTTAAACCTTTATTTATGAAATAAAGGTTATGGTTTGTTTTAAAAATGAATGCAGTCTTTGAAAAACGTCTCATATAGAGGTCAAAACCTCGCAACGAAATCAATTAATATGGAACGTTTTTAATCAATAAGAACGGGACATTTCAATAGATGCTGTCGAGAGACGAATGGAAAAGATGACTAAAGATATTCACTCAATACGAATTAGTTGTGAGCAGTGTGGAGGACCACATTTGACAAAAGATTGTCTTAGTATTGAGCTAACAATGGAACAAAGAGAGAATATTTCATACATAAACCAAAGGCCTGGAAATAATTATCAGAATAATTATCAACCGCCAAGACCGATTTACAATCAAAACCAGAATTATAACCGAAATGTTCCATACAACAACCAACAAGGTCCTAGCAATCAACAAGTATCCAATAATACTTACAATCAGCAAAGACCTAATTTTCAAAACAAACCACAACAAACCGATGATAAAAAGCCAAATTTAGAAGATTTGATGACGAAGCTAGTTGAAACTCAAACACAGTTTTTCACATCTTAGAAACAAACCAATGAACAAAATGCTCAAGCATTTAGAAATCAACAAGCTTCTATTTAAAATCTGGAACAAGAAGTAAGTAACCTAGCAAGGTTAATAGGTGAAAGAAAACCGGGAAGTTTACCTACTGATACAAATGCTAACCCCCGAAATGAAACAGCTAAAGCCATTACCACAAGAAGTGGTATTACACTTAAACCACCTGAAATACTTGTAACTTCTGATGAAGCTATTCCTACTCCACAAGAACCACAATCTAAGCAAGATAAGGAAACAGAACCGGTAGTTGAAAAGGTTAATGAAGATAACACAGTTAAGGCCAAACCTTATGTTAAACCATACCAACCACCACTTCCTTACCCGAGTAAAATGAAAAAAGAGAAACTTGAAGCCGAGCAATCCAAATTCTTGGATATGTTTAAACAAATAAATGTAAATCTTCCTTTCATTGATGTGATTTCAGGAATGCCTAGATATGCTAAATTTCTGAAAGATTTAATCTCGAATAGAAAGAAAATGGAAGAACTCTCGGCTGTTACTATAAATGCTAATTGTTCAGCAGTGCTGTTGAATAAGATACCAGAAAAACTATCTGATCCAGGAAGTTTCACAATTCCATGTTTTCTGGGTAGTCTTAGTTCAATAGAAGCAGTGGCAGATTTAGGTGCTAGTATAAATTTAATGCCGTATTCACTATACACTAAACTAGACCTTGGAGAATTGAAACCAACAAGAATAAGCATACAACTAGCCGATAGATCAATAAAATATCCTAGAGAGATAATGGAGAACATGCTAGTTAAAGTTGGTACTTTAGTATTTCCAGTAGATTTTGTTGTTCTGGACATGGAAGAAGATTCACAAGTTCCTCTCATATTAGGAAGACCATTCTTAAACACGGCTAAAGCAATGATAGATGTGTTCGGTAAAAAACTGACCCTAAGTATAGAGGACGAGAGTGTTACCTTTTCAGTTGATAGAGCTATGCAACAACCACAATCTGCAGATGATACATGTTATTATATTCAAACTATAGATTCACATGCAGAATTGTTAAAAGAATTTCCAGAATTACAAGGAACAGGAGAATGTTCTTTAGGAGAAGGAACTGAACCAATTGATGAAACTGAAATGTTAGCTACACTAATAGCTAATGGATATGAACCAACAAAAGAAGAAATTCCAATGCTAAAAGAAGAAGACAGATATCGATATAAATCATCGATAGAAGAACCACCGACATTAGAGTTAAAGCCACTTCCAAACCATTTGGAATACGCTTATTTACATGGTGAATCTGAATTACCTGTAATAATATCGTCTTCTCTTACTGAAAATGAGAAATCACAACTCATTTCTATGTTGAAAGCTCATAAATCAGCCATTGCATGGAAGATTCATGATATTAAAGGAATAAGTCCTTCGTATTACACACATAAAATCCTTATGGAAGAAGGTCTTAAAACGTATGTGCAACGCCAACGAAGACTAAATCCTAATATGCAAGATGTAGTTAAGAAAGAAATTATTAAACTGCTAGATGCAGGTTTAATTTATCCAATTTCTGATAGTCCATGGGTAAGCCCAGTTCAATGCGTGCCTAAGAAAGGTGGCATGACTGTCATTACAAATGAGAAAAATGAGCTTATTCCGACTAGGACTGTAACATGATGGCGTGTATGTATTGATTATAGAAAATTAAATGACGCCACCAGAAAAGATCACTTTCCCTTACCTTTCATTGATCAAATGTTGGAAAGATTAGCCGGAAATAGTTACTATTGTTTTCTAGATGGTTTTTCCGGATATTTTCAAATTCCAATAGCACCCGAAGACCAAGAGAAAACCACATTCACGTGCCCTTATGGTACTTTTGCTTACAAACGCATGCCATTTGGACTTTGCAACGCCCCTGCAACCTTTCAAAGGTGCATGATGGCGATTTTTCACGACATGATAGAAGAATGCATGGAAGTTTTCATGGATGACTTTTCAGTCTTCGGTGATACATTTGAATCATGTCTAGCTAATCTTGAACGAATGCTTATTAGATGCGAACAATCAAATCTAGTTCTTAATTGGGAGAAATGCCATTTCATGGTTAAAGAAGGCATCGTTCTTGGACATAAAATCTCAAAGGAAGGAATTGAAGTGGATAGAGCTAAAGTAGATGTAATTGCTAAACTTCCACATCCCACCAATGTTAGAGGAGTTAGGAGTTTTCTAGGGCATGCCGGTTTTTACCGACGTTTTATTAAAGATTTTTCTAAAATTGCCACTCCTATGAATAAACTCCTAGAAAAGGATGCTCCATTCATATTTTCAGATGAATGCATCAAATCTTTTAATATTCTTAAAGAGAAACTCACTAATGCGCCGATCATGATAACACCAAATTGGAATATACCGTTTGAACTTATGTGCGATGCAAGTGATTTTGCAATGGGAGCCGTTTTAGGACAAAGGATTCAAAAACGATTTCAACCTATATATTATGCTAGTAAGACATTACAAGGAGCACAAACGAACTATACAACTACTGAAAAAGAACTCCTTGCTATTGTCTTTGCTTTTGACAAATTTCGTTCATATCTCGTTCTAGCAAAAACGGTGGTCTATACCGACCATTCTGCTCTTAGATACCTATTTTCGAAACAAGATGCTAAACCACGATTAATCCGTTAGATCTTACTCTTACAAGAGTTTGATATTGAAATCCGAGATAAAAAGGAAGCAGAAAATCTCGCCGCTGATCATCTTTCTCGTCTTGAAAATCCTGAATTAGAAGTTCTAAATGAATCGGCCATACAAGACAACTTTCCTGATGAATATCTATTGAAGATAGATTATAATGAAATTCCATGGTTTGCAGACTATGCAAACTACTTAGTATGTGGATTCCTTGAAAAAGGATTATCGTACCAAAAACTAAAGAAATTCTTCAGTGATATAAAACACTATTTCTGGGAAGATCCACATTTGTTTAAAAGTTATCCCGATGGAATAATACGCCGATGTGTATTCGGAGATGAAGCTAGTAAAATCTTAAACCATTGTCACACAGGACCAACAGGAGGGCATTATGGGCCTCAACTAACAGCAAGAAAAGTTTATGATGCTGGATTCTATTGGCCTACAATTTACAAAGACACACACCTTCTTTGCAAATCCTGTGATGCTTGTCAAAGGGCCGGAAAAATAAGTCAACGTGATGAAATGCCACAAAATGTCATTCAAGTATGTGAAGTATTTGACATTTGGGGTATTGACTTTATGGGTCCATTTCCGAAATCTCATAATAATCTCTACATTCTCGTAGCCATTGATTATGTATCTAAATGGGTGGAAGCACAAGCTCTCCCAACTAACGATGCACGAGTTGTAGTCAACTTTTTAAAACGTCTTTTTGCAAGGTTTGGAACACCGAAAGCTTTAATAAGTGATCGGGGAACTCATTTCTGTAATAATCAACTTGAGAAAGTTCTCAAAAGATATGGAGTAATTCATAAAATCTCCACCGCATATCATCCACAAACAAATGGACAAGTTGAAAATACCAACCGAGCTTTAAAATGTATTCTAGAGAAAACCGTAGGATCAAATCCGAAGGAATGGTCCATTAAATTGGAGGATGCACTCTGGGCTTTTAGAACAGCTTACAAAACTCCAATTGGAACCACACCTTTTAAACTCGTTTACGGAAAAGCATGTCATCTTCCAGTAGAAATTGAACACAAAGCATTTTGGGCTTTGAAGACATGTAATCTTGATTTACATGAAGCCGGACATCTACGATTAAGTCAACTAAACGAATTAGAAGAATTAAGACATGAAGCATACGAAAATTCATTAATCTATAAAGAAAAAACGAAGAAATGGCATGATAAAAGAATCAGAAGTTCAAAAGAATTTAAAGAAGGAGATAGAGTTCTTCTTTTTAATTCACGATTCAAGCTATTTCCTGGAAAATTGAAATCAAGATGGTCTGGACCATTCATAGTCAAAAGAGTTTTTCCATACGGAACAGTAGAATTGATAAATTCAAATGGGATTGAATTTAAGGTTAATGGTCACAGAGTTAAACATTACATAGATAGTCCGATGAAAGTTGACAACGAAGTTAATCACAATTTCGATACCACAACTAATTAAGTGTGGGGAGAATCAAGTCTTTTAAGGATATTATGTATTTCTGTTAGAGTTAGATTTTCTGTTTTCGTGTAGTTCTCGAAAATGGAACCCGAATGGTCTTTCCCTAGCAGACCCTAAAGAACTAGTCTTCTTCCCCCATTCTGAATTTTTATTTTTTTAGGTTTTTACGAAATGAAGACTTCCTGTGAACTAAACCATGTACTAATGCTACACGCTTTGATTACTAAACGTAATAATGACACACTACCGAGTGAACTGGTATCAGTAATCAGAGAAAAATTGGACGGAGTAAGAAAAGAATCCAGATGCGAAGATAATAAGTTACAATTTGGTAAAGGAAAATCAAAATCTGCAACGAAAAGAAGAGCGCGACACCTTGAAAGATGTCACAAATGCGGAAAATGGTCACACGAAGGTAAATGTTCAAATAATCAAACTTATTCAAACACCGAATATGTTACTTTATGCAGAGATGGACCGTTCATATGTTTAGAAGAAAAAACATTAAATGCTCGAGGTTACGCCTATGTAGCCATGGAAAACCAATTAGTCCGACTATCTTATGAGTGGGCTAGAGCATATCACTAAGAAATATATTTCACAGGTAAGTTTGTACAGTTTTTATTTTTATTTTTATTTTTAACCTTTTGATAATAAACGCTAATTTGTTCGCTATAAAGTATTAAATTGCTATTCGATGAAATTAGGTCTTGCGACCGAAATTGTTGATATCATACACACACAAAAATTATTACATCACTGCGAAATTTAACGTTTATTCTTAAGGTATAAATATCTTTAATCAATCAACCCAAAATATTTCAAAAAATTCGACATGAGTTTTATTAGGTCATGGAACTGAAATTACTTTACCGAAAAGAGGGGCGCATATTTTTGATAATATTTGATTGATTAAAGTAGGATAAAAGCCAAAAAGATTTTTAATTTTATTTTTACCATATTTTTAAAATTAATATATAAATCTTAACTTGATATTGTAAACTTTTTTAAATCAATATATTTAAAATTGTAAATATTTGGAAAATTAATATTTTTAATATAAGTTTGTATGTATAAAAACAAAAATATAATTTAAGTTTGGTGTGAATTTTTAAAATATGAATTTTTAATTTTATGCATTTTAAATTTAAGTTTGATGTGAATTTAAAAACAAAAATTTACTTTATTTTGCTAAGTTAAAAATATGATTTTTAAAAATTCATCGTAAGTTGAAGACTAGGTCGTTGAACCGAAATTGCTTTACCCGAGGGAGGGACGAGAACTTTTATTATCATTATTTTTAATCTTATTGAATTAAAGTATGCCAAAAACATTAAAAAAACCCAAAAATCTTTGCTTTTAAAACAACGCTTCAAAAAGACAAATTTTAAAATTTTGTCGAGGGACGGACTAGGACAACGTTCCGAAACGACCTCGTCCTAAATAACAAGGGAAACAAATTTTTAAAATTAATTAATATTTGTTTTATAAGTTAAAGATTTAAAAAAAAATTAAAAATAAACTCCGCGACTCGCGGAGTTTGAAGGGGGAATCCACCGCGACTCGTGGAGGATGCAAAATCCAGAAAAAAAAATAAAAAGGCCGAACAGATCAGTACACACAACCAACTCAAAAACTGCGAAAACACACTCAAAAACACACACAAAAATCGTATTTTTTCACCATTTTTCATCAAATCTTTCACAAAATCATGTTGAGAAGGATGCTATCAAGGAATTACTCAAGGAAAACGGTAAATTTCTACACCTAAACACCATTTAAATCCGAATATTAGTGTTCTTGAACAAATTTATACCCAATTCGATTTTGATGCTTTTTAGTGTAATTATGCTTAAATTGCTTATGTATTATGCTTGTATAACCTAGATTGATGCTATTTAACATGATTAGAAGCCTTAAACTTCAAATTTTGAGTAATCTAGGGTTTGTGTTCTTGAGCAATTTGGGGCTTTTTGATATAAACAGGTTATGGCCGATTTTTGTCATGAATTATTGCTAAATTAAGTAGTGTAACATGTTTAGGTAGTTAAATGATCCAAACTTTGAGCCTAAACATGATTTTTGAGAATTAAAGTGGACTTTTTCAAGTCTAAAATTCATGAACTTGATTTTTGAGAGATAACACCATTTGAAACTTGTTTAATTGCTAATAATGATTATTTTGACATGTTATTTGAGTTGAATGCTTATAAACTTGGCGAACATTTTCGTATATGCTTATTTGAAAAAGTGTAGATTTGATAAAAATATGAAAATGAGCATAAGTTTGATATAAATTGAACATGTCATTGTAATTATTTTGATTGATGACTTTGCTGACACTAATGCATATTTGGATGCACAAAAATTGTGTTTGATGTGTTTTGCAGACTGAAAGGGGTGAATCTTCATTCCAAGCTCGAATTGCTCCTCCTGAGAATACGGAACAACAGGATGTTGATAACTATTACAAACAAGATATACCTCATCCAGTTATGACATTTTCAGATATGCACGTGGAAGATTTGCACCCGAACTTGAGATTAGACAGACGTTGGATAGATTATCCAAAATACCAAAGGAGCTTGCACACTCTTCATTCTAAAGCTGTTGAAGTACCTAGGGTAATAGAATGGGAACCGTTAGAAGCCGTAGGATTGGGCGAACGGATTAGAGAATTACTTACACAGAGGTATGGTAATTTTACTTTTAACGATTGGGTACGATTATTCAACATGCGTAGACCTGTATATAAAGTATGGTGTGAAGAATTATTATGTAGTATAGAAATAAATGATCGGGTAGCTACTTTAACCGATCGAACTTTTATTAGATTTTTGTTAGGAGGTTCGATGCGCCACATGTCTCTACTAGACATGGCTCAGGCCTTACGTATATATACGCCTGAGGAGCTAGCATCTGCCGATTGTCGAGGGTTGATATTAAATGGTAGGAAGATTGATGAAAATTTTGATACGCATGGTGTATGGAGTCAAATGACTAGCCATCACCGATTTAAAGGGGGAAATTACTCTTATCTTGATATTGATAGAGCTGAATTAAGAGTAATCCATAGGTTTCTAGCGAACTCGATTACACAGCGAGGTAAAAATAAGGAAAAGGTAAATGAGCAAGATTTATTTTACCACATGTGTATTCGAGACCCACAAAGCGCTGTAAGTATACCTTATTGTGTGGGTTATTATTTATCGGCTATGGTTAGGGGGATGAGACCGCACAGTATAATAGGAGGTGGTATATTTATTACATTAATTGCTGAGTATCTCGATGTGAATATAAGTCGGGGGGATTATTAATCGAAGAACCAGAACCCCACGATACAATTGGTTTAAATGTATATCATGGTGCTAAGGTTTTGAAGAGGCGAAATAACGCCGCAGTACAATATAATGGAAGACATCCACAGGTTGAAAGAAATCAACAGCCAGGTAATGTGGGAGGGGGAAATGAAATGACAGAAATGCAAAGGTTTATAGCTTCACAAGAGTATGAAAATGCTAGACATCGAGCATTTGAAGATTGGCAAGTTCATCAAAACCACATCATAGCTCATTGCCAACATATAGGTAGACACTATATTCCTACTCCAAAGCCCGTATTTCCTCCCTGGTCTATAGAGATCCAACCACCATATCCTACTTATAATCCAGCTGAAGCATTTTATAACACATACGGTTATGCATGGAACCCCTACTGGTATCAGTATCAACCCTAGTTTATTTAGTTTTATTTATTTTATTTTTGTAATGTTACTACATTTAACACTTATGTTGATATTGTAATAGTTTTTATAATTTTCTAACTTTTATTATTAGATTTTAATAATTTTTTGTGGGGTAATATACCAAACTTCAAAAATATGTATATATGTTTGCAGTTTATCTTATGTACACAACAGGGCAAAATAACGCATTTTCAAAGACTGGCATTAAGTTCAGCAAAAGCAATAATTTTGACGACAAGATGAAAAATAAATGTGATGTAACAACAAGACGGAATGAACAAATGATATGCACCATTTATCATTCAACACAAACAACAATATGTTTGGAAACTTTGGTAAAATTTAATCATTTTTCTACGCTAATCACCCTCAATAATTTAAATTGTTACTGATTTCTTGCAAATGAGGGCATTGCAAGATCTTAAGTGTGGGAATGGGTTAAATTCTTTCGGATTTTTTAAATTTTTTAACTTAAACACTTGGTTACCATTAAAAATACTAGTAACGCAGTAGTTGTATTAGAATCTAGTGCTCTCTGATAATAAAGAACAGCCCTAGTCTTATATACTGACTACCCAATTCTAGTAAAATTTTTCAAAATTTTCAATTAAATGAACTCAAAATCATGTTTATACATATTTATGAACGATAAAACTAGGTGTTAACACCGAAATTATTGTTACCTCGGAAAGGACATAAATTGAGAAACAAACCAAAATGTTAGAATTCATTTAAAATGGAATAGAGGACAATAAAAAGGAAAATAAAAGCCAAGTGTGGGAAAATTTACCAAGTTATTTTAAACATATGTCACATATTTCTGTAACAAATAATTAAAGATACTTTTGCTTTGGGCTAAACTAAACAGTTTTACCCGATTTACTGTAAGAAAGATGGATCTACACGATGAATCAATTCCATCATTAAAAGGAAGTAAAGTCTTCCGAAAAAGACACGCGCTTCTTGATTTAGGTCATGAAGTTGTCGTCCAGACCAGCTGTAGGTTGACGAAAAATCTAGAAAAGTCATCACTAAAATCAGCACGAAATCCACGGACCTCAACATCAAACAGGGTCGCCAAGTGGTCAGATTTATCCTAACCGTGAGAAGGATTTATCTCGTACAATGGGGGCACCGTACAAATTAGCTTGATAAGACTAATGAATCAGATCCCCAGAAAGGATAATCTCCTTAAAGATCAAAAATCAGCTTTTAAGACTGATATTACTCAATCCTAGAGATTGACCTTAAAGATTGAGAATTACAAACTCATGGAATTCGATGATATCTAAACTCGAGCATGAACGAGAAAATATTTTGATAAAAATTTCAAACCGATTTGTTTTCTAAAAACCTATTTTCAATGCGTTCATTACCATTGAACGTAAAATCCTAGGAATTCACCTGGAATTCATTAGGTCACCTGAACCAAATCGGGTGTCAACCGTAAGAACGGTGGTTGCATAGCATGGTCAAAGACAGGACCTTGTGCCAGACCGAAAAATTATAAGGGTGAGCTTTACTATTGCTCCTACAAAGGATAGTAATTGCGTCCGACACGTTATAGACCATAATTAAAAGTATGCCAGGGGACATTGCCTTAACAGTTGCTTGTTCAACGCTTTCCTTTACAACCGGACGGTAGTTTATCGAAAGGTAATATATGGAGTAAGTATACTGGACGTGTTGCTTTCCTAATACAAGGTTAGCAAGTGGGTGACACAAAACCACAAGTTTTGAGCTAAAATTTTCAAATCTGAAACCCACCAAACCCACAAAAATATTTTGCAAATACCGGTGAAGGGTTATTCTGGAAAACTTATCTAGGGTAAAAAACTAGATTGAATTTTCAAAAAGATCAAATGTTTTCATAAAGATCCAATTTCCTTAATGGATCTAAATTTTTATAGTCATGTGGGACTGTAAACCACATCGTTACTACCATTGTTTATACCTCCGTATAGAAATCACTGATGTACAAAGTGTGAAGAATAAAGAAGTGATTCTAGTATTTCAAGACTATATTGCTTGAGGACAAGCAACGCTCAAGTGTGGGAATATTTGATAATGCTAAAAACGAACATATATTTCATAGCATTATTCCTCAAGAAAGACAAGCTTTTAGTTGCAATTGTCCTATTTACAAGTGATATTCGTTTAAATAATAAAAGGTGAAGACAAAAGACAGATTCGACGAATTGAAGACGCAAACGACCAAAAAGCTCAAAAGTACAAAGTACAATCAAAGTGGTTCCAATTATTGATAAGAAACGTCTCAGAATTACAAGAGTACAAGATTCAAAACCCAAAGTACAAGATATTAAATTGTACGCAAGGACGTTCGAAAATCCGGAACCGGGACCAGAGTCAACTCTCAACGCTCGACGCAACGGACTAAAAATTACAAGTTAACTATGTATATAAATATAATATAATATATAATTAATTATATAAATTATATATATATATTATATTTATATATTAAAACCGTCGGCAAAGAAGATCCAAAAAGGGATGAGCTGTAAAAGCAAACTCCGCGACTTGCGGAGTTTAAAGGGGAAATATACCGCGACTCGCGGAGCCCCAAATTCTGAAACTGCCTATAAAAGCCAGCGAATTCGACGAGTTTTATATATCTTTTTCTTCTCCTCATTCATACGTAATATATATATATATATATATATATATATATATATATATATATATATATATATATATATATATATATATATATATTATAATTTTAATTTTAATTTTAATTTTTAATTCTAATAATAAGGGTATGTTAGCGAATGTTGTAAGGGTGTAAGTCAAAATTCTGTCCGTGTAACGCTACGCTATTTTTAATCATTGTAAGTTATGTTCAACCTTTTTAATTTAATGTCTCGTAGCTAAATTATTATTATGCTTATTTAATGCCGAAGTAATCATGATATTGGGCTAATTATTAAAATTGGGTAATTGAGCTTTGTACCATAATTGGGGTTTGGACAAAAGAACGACACTTGTGGAAATTAGACTATGGGCCATTAATGGGCTTTATATTTGTTTAACTAAATGATAGTTTGTTAATTTTAATATAAAAATTTACAATTGGACGTCCCTATAAATAACCATATACACTCGATCGGACACGATGGGAGGGATATTTATATGTACGAATAATCGTTCATTTAACCGGACACGGGAATGGATTAATAGTCTATGGAATTATTAAAACAGGGGTGAAATTATGTACAAGGACACTTGGCATAATTGATAACAAAGTATTAAAACCTTGGGTTACACGCAGTCGATAACCTGGTGTAATTATTAAACAAAGTATTAAAACCTTGTTACAGTTTAAGTCCCCAATTAGTTAGAATATTTGACTTCGAGTATAAGGATAATTTGACGAGGATACTCGCACTTTATATTTATGACTGATGGACTGTTATGGACAAAAACCAGACGGACATATTAAATAATCCAGGACAAAGGACAATTAACCTATGGGCATAAAACTAAAATCAACACGTCAAACATCATGATTACGGAAGTTTAAATAAGCATAATTCTTTTATTTCATATTTAATTTCCTTTATTTTATATTTAATTGCACTTCTAATTATCGCACTTTTATTTATTGTTATTTAATTGCATTTTTAATTATCGTACTTTTTAATTATCGCAATTTTATTTTATTGCACTTTTATTTATCGCAATTTCATTATCGTTATTTAATTTACGCTTTAAATTAAGTCTTTTATTTATTTAATATTTTACATTAGGTTTTAACTGCAACTAAGTTTTAAAAATCGATAAACCGGTCATTAAACTGTAAAAACCCCCCTTTATAATAATAATATTACTTATTTATATATTTGTATTTTTATAAATTAAAACTAATATAGCGTTAAGCTTTGTTTAAAAGATTCCCTGTGGACGAACCGGACTTACTAAAAACTACACTACTGTACGATTAGGTACACTGCATATAAGTGTTGTAGCAAGGTTTAGGTATATCCATTCTATAAATAAATAAATATCTTGTGTAAAATTGTATCATATTTAATAGTTTTCCCTAGTAAAATATAAAGCTATTTCATATATGTGATGACCCGGGAATTTTCGACCAAATTTAAACTTAATCTCTATATAATTTCGACACGATAAGCAAAGTTTGTAATATTAAAGTCTCAAAATTTTGAACTATGTTCATGTATTCATTTACCCTTTGACAAATCTCGATGATTCACGATCCAGTGTTTGTAAATATGTATATGTATAAATGTGTAGGTATATATATAAATATTACTTGTGTATATATTTTGTTATATTAAATTTAATTGTTTAAAATATATAATTAATAAATGTATTTACTTAGTAAAAATTTATTATTTAAAACTGTTCTTATATATATAAAGAGCATATTGAATAAATATGATTTTGGACCTATTCTGTAAACGTCTGTAACACTCGGTTGACTTTTCTTTAGTGTTCATAATGATATAGTATATATGTATGAAGATTTAAAATGAAAATTGATTTGTAAATCGATTACGAAGATTTTAGGCTTCATGAAAATATTTTAACCTTTTTAAGATTAAATACTAGTACTCCGTACATATAAATTGAAACAGAAAATAAATAATTATTGAATTTTTTTGATCAAGTTTCAAACAATTAATGATTGAAATAATTAAATATATTAAATCTAAAAATTTGAGGTTTTTTTAGGAACATTTTTATTCGTTAACTGTTTAGCAATTGACACACTCCGTGAAAACGTTAAGCACATTAATCCAATTCTCTGATGGCTTCATTATTTCGTACTATTTCCTTTTGCATTCTTATTTGTTGAAAAGATATATTATTGATGTCGTAGGGGGTGTATACAAAATAGTATTATTTTTAGTGCGAAATACTATTAAATATGCTACAATTTTACACAAGTTATTTATTTATTTATCGAGTGGATATACTTAAACCTTGCTACAACACTTATAGGCAGTGTACCTAATCGTATTATAGTATAGTTTTTAGTAAGTCCGGTTCGTTCCACAGGGGGCTCGTGAAGTATAACACTATATTTTTTTACACACAATAATTGTAAAAATACAAATATATATATATAAGTAATATTATTATTATAAAGGGGGGGTTTTTACCGTTTAATGACCGGTTTGTCGATTTTAAAACTTTAGTCGCAGTTAAAACCAAATATAAAATATTAAAAATAAATACAAGACTTAAATTAAAGCATAAAGTAAATAACGATAATGAAATTGCGAATAATAAAAGTGCGATAAAATAAACTTGCGATAATTAAAAAGTACGATAATTAAAAGTGCAATACAATAACAATAAAAATGCGATAATTAGAAGTGCAATTAAATATAAAATAAAGGAAATTAAATATGAAATAAAAGAATTATGCTTATTTAAACTTCCGTAATCATGATGTTTGACGTGTTGATTTTAGTTTTATGCCCATGGGTTAATTGTCCTTTGTCCTGGATTATTTAATATGTCCGTCTGGTTTTTGTCCATAACAGTCCATCAGTCATAAATATAAAGTGCGAATGTCCTCGTCAAATTATCCTTATACCCGAAGTTAAATATTCCAACTAATTGGGGACTTAAACTGTAACAAGATTTTAATATTTTGTTTAATAATTACACCAGGATGTCGACTGAGTGTAACCCAAGGTTTTAATATTTTGTTATCAATTATACCAAGTGTCCTTGTACATAATTTCACCCCTGTTTTAATTATTCTAGTGGCTATTAATCCATTCCCGTGTCCGGTTAAATGAACGATTATTCGTACATATAAATACCCCGCCCATCGTGTCCGATTGAGTGTATATGGTAATTTATAGGGACGCCCAATTGTAAATCTTTATATTAACATTAACAAACTATCATTTAGTTAAACAAATATAAAGCCCATTAATAGTTCATAGTCTAATTTCCACAAGTGTCGTTCTTTTGTCCAAACCCCAATTATGGTACAAAGCCCAATTACCCAATTTTAGTAATTAGCCCAACATCATGATTACTTCGTTTTAAATAAGCATAATAATAACTTAGCTACGAGACATTAATGTAAAAAGGTTGAACATAACTTACAATGATTAAAAATAGCGTAGCGTTACACGGACAGAATTTCGACTTACACACTCAAACGATCTCTATCATAAATCTTATTATTATCATAATTTAAAATTAAAATTAAGATTATTGTTATATCTTATTAAGTTAACATTATGATATAGAATATAGATATTGATAATTGATATTGATAATAGATAGATGGATCGATATATAGATAGAAATATGATAGAAAAAGGTATATCTAATTGAACGTAAATCATCGCCTTTTATAGGCAAAATATGAAATTGAATTTTCATTTACGACCCCTGAACTATGCTCAATTAACAACTTTTTATTATTTAATATTATTCTTATTATGAATTATTTAAATATTATATTTTATTCTTGTGCATAGTTGACTCGTAATTTTTACACCGTTGCGTCGAGCGTTGAGAGTTGACTCATGTCCCGGTTCCAGATTTTCGAACGTCCTTTCGTACAATTTTATATCGTGTACTTTGCGTTTTGTAACTTGTACTCTTGTAATTTTTAGACGTTCTTCATCAATAATTTGAACCTTTTTAATTGTATGTTGTACTTTTGAGCTTTTTGGACCTTTGTGTCTTCAATTCGTCGTTTTCGCCTTTTGTCTTCGCACTTATTTAATATAAACGAATATTACTTGAAAATGGAACATTTGCAACTAAAATCTTGTATTTATTGGGGAATAATGCTATGAAATATATGTTCCTTTTTAGCCTTATCAATATCCCCACACTTGAGCGTTGCTTGTCCTCAAGCAATATAGTCTTGAAAAACACTTGAATCACTTCTTTATTCTTCACGCTTTGTACATTAGTGACTTCAATACGGCGGTATAAACAATGATAGTAACGATATGGTTAAAGGTGGGTGTGTCCTTTATAGTTGCCTCGGGTTTAGGTCAACGACACTTTCAATCAAATAGCCGATTTACTTTTGGTTTCCAAAGCAAAGTGCACATTTGAAAGGCGGTTTACAGTCCCACATGACTATAAAAATTTAGATCCCTTAGAAATTAGATCTTTATGAAAACATTTGATCTTTTGAAAATTCAAGCTAGATTTTACCCTAGACAAGTTTTCTGATTTGATCCACCATCGATGTTGCAAAATATATTTGTGGATCAATATTTTGGCTAAAAACTTTTAGGTTCGTGTAATCCACTGCTATCCCGGTATCGGAAAGCACACATCCAGTTTACTTGTTCCGTATATTACCTTTCGGTAAACTACCGTCCGGTTGTAAAGGAAAGCGATGAACAAGAAACTGTTAAGGCAATGTCTAATGACATGCATTTGATTATGGTCTAAAAACGTGTCGGATGCTAGTACTATCCTTGATAGGAGCAATAGTAAAGATCATCCTATGATTTTTCGGTCTGGCACAAGGTCCTGTCTCCGACCATGCTATGCAACCACCGTTCTTACGGTTGACACCCGATTTGGTTCAGGTGACCTAATGAATTCCCGGTGAATTTCTAGGATTTTACGTTCAATGATAATGAACGCATTGAAAATGGATTTTCAGAAAACAAATCGGTTTGTAATTTTTGATCAAAATATTTTCTCGTTCAAGCTCGAGTTTAGATATCATCGAATTCCATGAGTTTGAATTCTCAATCTTTAAGGTCAATCTCAAGGATTGAGTAATATCAGTCTTAAAAGCTGATTTTTTATCTTTAAGGAGATTATCCTTTCTAGGGATCTGATTCATTAGTCTTATCAAGCTAATTTGCACGGTGCCCCCCCATTGTACGAGATAAATCCTTCTCATGGTTAGGATAAATCTGACCACTTGGCGACCCTGTTTGATGCTGAGGTTCGTGGATTTCCTGCTGATTTTAGTGATGACTTTTCTAGATTTTTCGTCAACCTACAGCTGGTCTGGACGACAACTTCATGACCTAAATCAAGGAGCACGTTTCTTTTTCGGAAGACTTTACTTCCTTTTAATGATGGAATTGATTCATCGTGTAGATCCATCTTTCTTTCAAATATATTATAATAAATCGGGTAAAACTGTTTAGATTAGTCCAAAGCAAAAAGTATCTTAAATTATTTGTTACATAAATATGTTACATATGTTTAAAATAACTTGGTAAATTTTCCCACACTTGACTTTTATTTTCCTTTTTATCGTCCTCTATTCCATTTTAAATGAATTTCAACATTTTGGTTGTTTCTCAATTTATGTCCTTTCCGAGGTTACAATAATTTCGGTGTTAAAACCTAGTTTTATCGTTCATAAATACGTATAAACATGATTTTGAGTTCATTTAATTGAAAATTTTGAAAATTTTTACAAGAATTGGGTAGTCAGTATATAAGACTAGGGCTGTTCTTTATTATCAGAGAACACTAGATTCTAATACAACTACTGCTTTACTAGTATTTTTAATGGTAACCCAGTGTTTAAGATAAAAATTTTAAAATCCGAAAGAATTTAACCCCTTCCCACACTTAAGATCTTGCAATGCCCTCATTTGCAAGAAATCAGTAGCAATTTAAATTATTGAGGGTGATTTGCGTAGAAAAATGATTAAATTTTACCAAAGTTTCCAAACATATTGGATTTTTTTTTTTTAGAAATCTTTAACTTATAAAAAAAATATTAATTAATTTTAAAAATTTGTTTCTCTTGTTATTTAGGACGAGGTCGTTTTGGATCGATGTCCTAGTCCGTCCTTCGACAAAATTTTAAAATTTGTCTTTTTGTAGCGATTGTTTTAAAAGCTAAGATTTTAGGGTTTTTTTTTTTAATGTTTTTGGCATACTTTAATTCAATAAGATTAAAAATAATGATAATAATAACTCTCGTCCCTCCCTCGGGTAAAGCAATTTCGGTTCAATGACCTAGTCTTCAACTTACGACGAATTTTAAAAATCATATTTTTAACTTAATGAGATAAAGTAAATTTTTGTTTTTAAATTCACACAACTTAAATATAAAATTCAAAATTAATATTAAAAATTCACACCAAACTTAAAAATTTGAAATGCATAAAATTAAAAAAATTCATATTTTAAAAATTAAAAATTCACACCAAACTTAATTTAAAAATTCATATTATAAATTCACACCAAACTTATATTAATTTTTCAAATATTTACAATTTTAAATATATTTTTTACAAAGTTTACAATATTAATTTAAGATTTATATATTAATTTTAAAAATATGGTAAAAATAAAATTAAAAATCTTTTTGGCTTTTTATCCCACTTTAATCAATCAAATATTATCAAAAATATGCGCCCCTTTTTTCGGTAAAGTAATTTCGGTTCCAAGACCTAATTTAACTCATGACGAATTTTTGAAATATTTTGGGTTGATTGATTAAAGATATTTATACCTTAAGAATAAACGTTAAATTTCGCAGTGATGTAATAAATTTTTGAATGATATCAATAATTTCGGTCGCCAAACCTAATTTTATTTAATACCAATTTAATACTTTATAGCGAACAAATTAGCGTTTATTATCAAAAGGTTAATAATAAAAATAAAAATAAAAACTGTACAGACATACCTGTGAAATAGATTTCTTAGTTATATGATCTATCCTATTCATAAGATAGTCGGTTTAATTGGTTTTCCATGGCTACATAGGCGTAACCTCGAGCATTCAGTGTCTTTTCTTCTAAACATATGAACGGTCCGTCTCTGCATAAAGTAACAAATTCGGTATTTGAATAGGTTTGATTATTTGAACATTTACCTCCATGTGACCATTTTCCGCATTTGTGACATCTTTCTAGGTGTCGTGCTCTTCTTTTCGCTGCGGATTTTGATTTTCCTTTACCAAATTGTAATTTATTATCTTCGCATCTGGATTCTTTTCTAACTCCGTCCATTCTTTCTCTGATTACTGATACTAATTCACTCGGTAGTATGTCATTATTACGTTTAGTGATCAAAGCGTGTAGCATTAGACCATGGTTTAGTTCACAGGCAGTCTTCATTTTGTAAAAACCTAAAAAAAAAAAAAAAATTCAGAATGGGAGGAGAAGACTAGTTCTTTAGGGTCTGCTAGGGAAAGGCCATTCGGGTTCCATTTTCGAGAACTACACAAAAACAGACAATCTAACTCTAACAGAAATACATATTATCCTTTAAAGACTTGATTCTCCCCACACTTAGTTAGCTGTGGTGTCAAAATTGTGATTAACTTCGTTGTCGACTTCCATCGGACCATGTATGTAATGTTTAACTCTGTGACCATTAACTTTAAATTCAATCCCATTTGAATTTATTAATTCTATCGTTCCGTATGGGAAAACTCTTTTGACTATGAATGGTCCAGACCATCTTGATTTCAATTTTCCAGGAAATAGCTTGAATCGTGAATTGAAAAGAAGAACTCTGTCTCCTTCTTTAAATTCTTTTGAACTTCTGATTCTTTTATCATGCCATTTCTTCGTTCTTTCCTTATAGATTAACGAATTTTCGTATGCTTCATGTATTAATTCTTCTAATTCGTTTAGTTGACTTAATCGTAGACGTCCGGCTTCATGTAAATCAAGATTACATGTCTTCAAAGCCCAAAATGCTTTGTGTTCAATTTCTACTGGAAGATGACATGCTTTTCCATAAACAAGTCTAAAAGGTGTGGTTCCAATTGGAGTTTTGTAAGCTGTTCTAAAAGCCCAGAGTGCATCCTTTAATTTAATGGACCATTCCTTTGGATTTGATCCAACGGTTTTCTCTAGAATACGTTTTAAAGCTCGGTTGGTATTTTCAACTTGTCCACTTGTTTGTGGATGATATACGGTGGAGATTTTATGAGTTACTCCATATCTTTTAAGAACTTTCTCAAGTTGATTATTACAGAAATGAGTACCCCGATCACTTATTAAAGCTTTCGGTGTTCCAAACCTTGCAAAAAGACGTTTTAAAAAGTTAACTACAACTCGTGCATCGTTAGTTGGGAGAGCTTGTGCTTCCGCCCATTTAGATACATAATCAATGGCTACGAGTATATATAGATTATTATGAGATTTTGGAAATGGACCCATAAAGTCAATACCCCAAATGTCAAATACTTCACATACTTGGATGACATTTTGTGGCATTTCATCACGTTGACTTATTTTTCCGGCCCTTTGACATGCATCACAAGATTTGCAAAGAAGGTGTGCGTCTTTGTAAATTGTAGGCCAATAGAATCCAGCTTCATAAACTTTTCTTGCTGTTAGTTGAGGCCCATAATGCCCTCCTGTTGGTCCTGTGTGACAATGGTTTAATATTTTACTAGCTTCATCTCCAAATACACATCGGCGTATTATTCCATCGGGACAACTTTTAAACAGATGTGGATCTTCCCAGAAATAGTGTTTTATATCACTGAAGAATTTCTTTCGTCTTTGGTACGATAATCCTTTTTCAAGGAATCCACAAACTAAGTAGTTTGCATAGTCTGCAAACCATGAGATTTCTTTATAATCTATCTTCAATAGATATTCATCAGGAAAGTTGTCTTGTATGGCTGATTCATTTAGAACTTCTAATTCGGGATTTTCAAGACGAGAAAGATGATCAGCGGCGAGATTTTCTGCTCCTCTTTTATCTCGGATTTCAATATCAAACTCTTGTAAGAGTAAGATCCAACGGATTAATCTTGGTTTAGCATCTTGTTTTGAAAATAGGTATCTAAGAGCAGAATGGTCGGTATAGACCACCGTTTTTGCTAGAACGAGATATGATCGAAATTTGTCAAAAGCAAAGACAATAGCAAGGAGTTCTTTTTCAGTAGTTGTATAGTTAGTTTGTGCTCCTTGTAACGTCTTACTAGCATAATATATAGGTTGAAATCGTTTTTCAATCCTTTGTCCTAAACCGGCTCCCATTGCAAAATCACTTGCATCGCACATTAGTTCAAATGGTAGATTCCAATTTGGTGTGATCATGATCGGCGCATTAGTGAGTTTTTCTTTAAGAATATTAAAAGATTTAATACACTCATCTGAAAAGATGAATTGAGCATCCTTTTCTAGGAGTTTATTAATAGGAGTGGCAATTTTAGAAAAATCTTTTATGAAACGTCGGTAAAAACCGGCATGCCCTAGAAAACTCCTAACTCCTCTAACATTGGTGGGATCTGGAAGTTTAGAAATTACATCTACTTTAGCTCTATCCACTTCAATTCCTTCTTTTGAAATTTTATGACCAAGAACGATGCCTTCTTTAACCATGAAATGGCATTTCTCCCAATTAAGTACTAGATTGGATTGTTCGCATCTAAGAAGCATTCATTCCAGATTAACTAGACATGATTCAAATGTATCACCGAAGACTGAAAAGTCATCCATGAATACTTCCATGCATTCTTCTATCATGTCGTGAAAAATCGCCATCATACACCTTTGAAAGGTTGCAGGGGCGTTGCAAAGTCCAAATGGCATGCGTTTGTAAGCAAAAGTACCATAAGGGCACGTGAATGTGGTTTTCTCTTGGTCCTCGGGTGCTATTGGAATTTGAAAATATCCGGAAAATCCATCTAGAAAACAATAGTAACTATTTTCGGCTAATCTTTCCAACATTTGATCTATGAAAGGTAAGGGAAAGTGATCTTTTCTGGTGGCGTCATTTAATTTTCTATAATCAATACACACACGCCATCCTGTTACAGTCCTAGTAGGAATAAGCTCATTTTTCTCATTTGTAATGACAGTCATGCCACCCTTCTTAGGCACGCATTGAACTGGGCTTACCCATAGACTATCAGAGATTGGATATATCAAACCTGCATCTAGCAGTTTAATAATCTCTTTCTTAACTACATCTTGCATATTAGGATTTAGTCTTCGTTGGCGTTGCACATACGTTTTATGACCTTCTTCCATAAGGATTTTATGTGTGCAATACGAAGGACTTATTCCTTTAATATCATGAATCTTCCATGCAATGGCTGGTTTATGAGCTTTCAACACAGAAATGAGTTGTGATTTCTCATTTTCAGTAAGAGAAGATGATATTATTACAGGTAATTCAGATTCACCATGTAAATAAGCGTATTCCAAATGGTTTGGAAGTGGCTTTAACTCTAATTTTGGAGGTTCTTCTATCGATGATTTGTATCGATATCTGTCTTCTTCTTTTAGCATTTGAATTTCTTCTGTTGTTGGTTCATATCCATTAGCTATAAGTGTAGCTAACATTTCAGCTTTATCAATTTGTTCTGTTCCTTCTCCTAAAGAACATTCTCCTGTTCCTTGTAATTCTGGAAATTCTTCTAATAATTCTGCATGTGCATCTATAGTTTGAATATAATAACATGTATCATCTGCAGATTGTGGTTGTTGCATTGCTCTATCAACTGAAAAGGTAACACTCTCATCCTCTATACTTAGGGTCAGTTTCTTACTGAACACGTCTATCATTGCTTTAGCCGTGTTTAAGAATGGTCTTCCTAATATGAGAGGAACTTGAGAATCTTCTTCCATGTCCAAAACAACAAAATCTACTGGAAATACTAAAGTACCAACTTTAACTAGCATGTTCTCCATTATCCCTCTAGGATATTTTATTGATCTATCGGCTAGTTGTATGCTTATTCTGGTTGGTTTCAATTCTCCAAGGTCTAGTTTAGCGTATAGTGAATACGGCATTAGATTTATACTAGCACCTAAATCTGCTAATGCTTCTATTGAACTAAGACTATCCAGAAAACATGGAATTGTGAAACTTCCTGGATCAGATAGTTTTACTGGTATCTTATTCAACAGCACTGCTGAACAATTAGCATTCATAGTAACAACCGAGAGTTCTTCCATTTTCTTTCTATTCGTGATCAGATCTTTCAAGAATTTAGCATATCTAGGCATTCCTGAAATCACATCAATGAAAGGAAGATTTACATTTATCTGTTTAAACATATCCAAGAATTTGGATTGCTCGGCTTCAAGTTTCTCTTTCTTCATTTTACTCGGATAAGGAAGTGGTGGTTGATATGGTTTAACATAAGGTTTATCCTTAACTGTGTTATCTTCATTAACCTTTTCAACTACCGGTTCTTTTTCCTTATCTTGATCAGATTGTGGTTCTTGTGGAGTAGGAATAGCTTCATCAAAAGTTACAGGTATTTCAGGTGGTTTAAGTGTTGTACCACTTCTTGTGGTAATGGCTTTAGCTGTTTCATTTCGGGGATTAGCATTTGTATCACTAGGTAGACTTCCCGGTTTTCTTTCACCTATTAATCTTGCTAGGTTACTTACTTCTTGTTCCAGATTTTGAATAGAAGCTTGTTGATTTCTAAATGCTTGAGCATTTTGTTCATTGGTTTGTTTTTGAGATGTGAAAAACTGCGTTTGAGTTTCAACTAGCTTCGTCATCATATCTTCTAAATTCGGCTTTTTGTCATCGATTTGTTGTGGTGGTTTGTTTTGAAAATTAGGTCTTTGCTGATTGTAAGTATTATTGGATACTTGTTGATTGCTAGGACCTTGTTGGTTGTTGTATGAAATATTTCGGTTATAATTCTGGTTTTGATTGTAAATCGGTCTTGGCGGTTGATAATTATTCTGATAATTATTTCCAGGCCTTTAGTTTATGTATGAAATATTCTCTCTTTGTTCCATTGTTAATTCAATACTGAGACAATCTTTTGTCAAATGTGGTCCTCCACACTGCTCACAACTAATTCGTATTGAGTGAATATCTTTAGTCATCTTTTCCATTCGTCTCTCCACAGCATCTATCTTTGCGGAAATGGAATCTAAGTCATGGCTAGAATCGGCTCTAGCTGCTTTAGATGATCTAACGATATCTTTTTCTTGGTGCCACTCATGTGAGTGGGAAGCAGTGTTATCAATAATTTTGTAAGCATCAGTTTCGGTTTTCTTCATAATAGAACCACCAGCTGCTATATCTATGTCTTTCCTTGTAGTGATGTCGCATCCTTGGTAGAATATTTTACTATTTGATAGGTGTCTAAACCATGTTGCGGACATCCTCTTAACAACTTTCCATATCTTGTCCATGCCTCATATAGAGTTTCATTTGGTTTCTGTGTAAACGTAACAATTTCTGCTTGAAGTCTTACGGCTTTAGATGCAGGAAAGAATTGTTTAAGAAATTTGTCAACTAAAACATCCCATGTATCGATCGCCCCTTCAGGTAACGATTCCAACCAATCTTTGGCTTCTCCCTTTAAAGTCCAGGGAAATAACATGAGATATATTTGTTCGTCTTCCACTTCTAGGATTTTGAATAGTGTACAAATTCTATTAAACGTACGAAGATGTTCATTTGGATCTTCATTCGGCGCACCACTGAATTGGCATTGGTTAGTCACCATATGTAGAATTTGTCCTTTGATTTCATAATCTGGCGCATTAACGTTTGGTTGAGTAATTGCATGACCTTGGCCAGTACGTTTAGCTCTCATTCGGTCTTCCATACTTAGAGGTTCTAGATTTTTCATGATTGAATGTGTTGAATCTGAATCACTAGAGGTTTCTGATTTAATGGTTTCTTCCTCAACAATCTCTGATTGTATGATTGGTGGTTCAGGAGGAATAATTAGTGGATCAGGGTCTCGGAATTGTCCCTGAGTATTCTCCGGATTCTCAATTGTGATGTTGGTTTCAAAAACTGGATTATCGGAAATTTGAGTTTGAGTATTTGGTCGACTTGATGACGATTCTAAAGAAAAATCAACGGCGGCGATATTTGTTAAACGATGTCTTGATCGAGTTACAGGTGGTGAACGTATGACCGGTGGCGAACGTCTTGCTCGGTGCATTCACTGAATATCCTATTAGTTTTTAAAAGGAAAGAAAAATTATATAAGTTATCCAATCAATAGACTTTTCTGATTTTGCCCACGTTTCGAATAGCCAAAAGATGCAGCAGAGGGGCAGGATTCGTTTGGTCTCAATATAATTGAGTACTGTTTGGCTCCAATAACCCGGTCCACGTACAAATCCAACTATTACTACGAACCAGAAAATTTTGATGTCTATCAATTTAACCACTTAAAATAAATTTTCGTAATTTTAAGAAATTTAGAGAAGAAGTAGAAAAAATTCTAAGTCCTAAAAACTAGAATGGCGAGAAATAAGAGAGAAAAAGAGTGCGCGTCGAAAAGTGTCGAAAAATGAAAAGGACGAAGAGTGGTTTGTAAACACGCGGTTAATCCAACCTTATAACTATCACTATCTTAAAATTAAAACTACAAATAGAGATCACTAATTGGAATTGTATTTGATACATAGGTAAACGGCGTCGAAAGATAAATAAAAATAAGAAAGTAGCACGAAAAATGGCGTCGCAAAATTCTAAAGCGCCTAAAACTTAGTTTAAGGAATAAGCACTTAAGGGATTTTACGGCAACGCCAAAAAAAAAATCTAGAAATAAAAATAACTATGGCAAAACTAAACTTAATACTAAAAATTGCGACTATAGTCTAAAAATCTAAAGGTAATAAAACTAAAAAAAACATTTTTTTTTTATAGACAAAATCTTAAAAAAATATTTTTTTTTTTTAAATTTTGCTAGACCACCGTCTTAATTCTTTTCCTCTCCATAAAGATGATGATGAGACAAAGAATTGTATATTGAGATATATATGAAACGCATTAGTGTATGAATTAGTGCTAGGTAGGGTCTCAAATAAAAAAAAAAAACTAGTACGTGGTTAGATATAAACCAAGTAAAGTGGGTGATTAGACCACATGTCTTTATATGTATAATATATTTTTTTTCTTGCTGCCGAGTAATTGATGGGTAAATGGGGCCAAAATCATGTTATGGATCACAAGTAAATTTTTGTGGTATTTCTTCTTGTTGGATGGACCGAGATATGTTATGAGGACACAATGATGATGATTAAAAATAATCGCGAAAATAATGAATATGGTTATGGTGATAAGCGAGATTGGATGATGATTTGGGAAACAATCCGGACACAATAAATAATTAACTTTTTTTTTTTTTTTTGTCAGCACATGCAAATAAATTATGGAGACATTTCTACCTTTAAATTGAATCAAGATAGATAGATAGATGGAGTAACAAAGTACGAGCAAACCTACTTTCAAATCGTCTTTTAAATTTTTTTTTTTTTTTTTTTTTTTTTAAGAGTGATGTTTCTAGAGATAGAAAAAGAGTGATGATGATGGGTCTAATGAAGAGTGACAGCCCGCGCAGATGAACGGTGGATACCGGCAGCGTTTGATAGGTGACGATAGTGTTTTTTTTTTTTTTTTTTTTAGAAAATTACTAAGTCTATTTATTAATTTTTTTTTTTCTGTAGGACAGAGCAAAATTAAACAACCAAATTACCTGTGGTTGTGCTAATTTACGTGGACAAACACCAAGGAGAGCAAAAGTGGTACTGTGATTTTCAATTAATTGTACTGTTTAGTTTTATGTCATATTTTGTAATTAATAATATTACAATCGAACAAATTCATTTTACTGTTTACCAACAGTAAGGGTATTTTTGTTTTTATCAATTATCATATGATAAAATTAATGCTTTTAGGTAATACGTTAAAAAAAATATAAAAGTCAAAAAGGAGATCTTAATATCTAATGATACCGAGGAGTAAGTGATTGATCAAATAGTTATGGGGTACTAAAATATGGTTATTGTTTGGTTAAGATAGTCAATAAAATGAACATTCAGGAATCAGGATCAAACATTACACAAAAGTTACTTTTCTCTCGACTATATATCAACATCTAGTTGTTTACAATTTAATTTTTATTGTATTTTTATTGGAAATTCTTATCATATTTTTATTTCTCATCTCCCCGGCAGCGGCGCCAAAAATACTTGATGTCGTAGGGGGTGTATACAAAATAGTATTATTTTTAGTGCGAAATACTATTAAATATGCTACAATTTTACACAAGTTATTTATTTATTTATCGAGTGGATATACTTAAACCTTGCTACAACACTTATAGGCAGTGTACCTAATCGTATTATAGTATAGTTTTTAGTAAGTCCGGTTCGTTCCACAGGGAGCTCGTGAAGTATAACACTATATTTTTTTACACACAATAATTGTAAAAATACAAATATATATATATAAGTAATATTATTATTATAAAGGGGGGTTTTTACCGTTTAATGACCGGTTTGTCGATTTTAAAACTTTAGTCGCAGTTAAAACCAAATATAAAATATTAAAAATAAATACAAGACTTAAATTAAAGCATAAAGTAAATAACGATAATGAAATTGCGAATAATAAAAGTGCGATAAAATAAACTTGCGATAATTAAAAAGTACGATAATTAAAAGTGCAATACAATAACAATAAAAATGCGATAATTAGAAGTGCAATTAAATATAAAATAAAGGAAATTAAATATGAAATAAAAGAATTATGCTTATTTAAACTTCCGTAATCATGATGTTTGACGTGTTGATTTTAGTTTTATGCCCATGGGTTAATTGTCCTTTGTCCTGGATTATTTAATATGTCCGTCTGGTTTTGTCCATAACAGTCCATCAGTCATAAATATAAAGTGCGAGTGTCCTCGTCAAATTATCCTTATACCCAAAGTTAAATATTCCAACTAATTGGGGACTTAAACTGTAACAAGATTTTAATATTTTGTTTAATAATTACACCAGGATGTCGACTGAGTGTAACCCAAGGTTTTAATATTTTGTTATCAATTATACCAAGTGTCCTTGTACATAATTTCACCCCTGTTTTAATTATTCTAGTGGCTATTAATCCATTCCCGTGTCCGGTTAAATGAACGATTATTCGTACATATAAATACCCCGCCCATCGTGTCCGATTGAGTGTATATGGTAATTTATAGGGACGCCCAATTGTAAATCGTTATATTAACATTAACAAACTATCATTTAGTTAAACAAATATAAAGTCCATTAATAGCTCATAGTCTAATTTCCACAAGTGTCGTTCTTTTGTCCAAACCCCAATTATGGTACAAAGCCCAATTACCCAATTTTAGTAATTAGCCCAACATCATGATTACTTCGTTTTAAATAAGCATAATAATAACTTAGCTACGAGACATTAATGTAAAAAGGTTGAACATAACTTACAATGATTAAAAATAGCGTAGCGTTACACGGACAGAATTTCGACTTACACACTCAAACGATCTCTATCATAAATCTTATTATTATCATAATTTAAAATTAAAATTAAGATTATTGTTATATCTTATTAAGTTAACATTATGATATAGAATATAGATATTGATAATAGATAGATGGATCGATATATAGATAGAAATATGATAGAAAAAGGTATATCTAATTGAACGTAAATCATCGCCTTTTATAGGCAAAATATGAAATTGAATTTTCATTTACGACCCCTGAACTATGCTCAATTAACAACTTTTTATTATTTAATATTATTCTTATTATGAATTATTTAAATATTATATTTTATTCTTGTGCGTAGTTGACTCGTAATTTTTACACCGTTGCGTCGAGCGTTGAGAGTTGACTCATGTCCCGGTTCCAGATTTTCGAACGTCCTTTCGTACAATTTTATATCGTGTACTTTGCGTTTTGTAACTTGTACTCTTGTCATTTTTAGACGTTCTTCATCAATAATTTGAACCTTTTTAATTGTATGTTGTACTTTTGAGCTTTTTGGACCTTTGTGTCTTCAATTCGTCGTTTTCGCCTTTTGTCTTCGCACTTATTTAATATAAACGAATATTACTTGAAAATGGAACATTTGCAACTAAAATCTTGTATTTATTGGGAAATAATGCTATGAAATATATGTTCCTTTTTAGCCTTATCAATTATATTAAAATATATTTCTGTAAACAACCGTGAATTTGAATTAAGATATATATTACTGTATCACTTTTGAAATTCATATGATTTCACGTGATTTACTGTGCTTGCCTTTTGTTTTCAGTGAAAGTAATCTATTATCTATCTATTATATGTATATTATATGTTATATGGATATGTAATAGATAGATAAAAACACTGCAATATAAACACTAGTTTCCTTCTTCTTCTCTTTGGTATCGACAACTTCCTAATCATCAAACATTACAACCTTCACTCTCACGAGCCACCATCTCTGGCAACCCACCACCTCACGGCCACTCTCACCACCGTGAACCTTCACCGTATACCATCACAAATCACCACCCTATCTCTTTCTCTCTCTACAAATCTTTCTTCTTGAACCTCAACACCAACAACCAAAAACAGTAACACATCACTTTCTTTTCTCCTACGACTCAAGAACACCAACCATCCCCAACACCACAGCTCAACCTTACTCTCTCTCATCCACTTTCTCTCTCATTTTTTTCTGTTTCTATTCGAAGACTGCCTAATCGAGCTGCTTCAAGACAAAACCCACACCACTCACGAACAATCATCATCAAGCATCAATCAAAACCCAAAACCACCTACAACTGCGTTGCTCCTGCTTACCCGCTGCAACTTTTCAGTTTATACTTGCACTATAAATCGTAACCTTTGATTCATTCATTATCATATACTGCTGCAACTGATCTTCTGTTTTAATCATAGTCAAACCACCACAAAACTACCATCATTTACTACTGCAGCTGCGTTCGTTCCTGATTCTGTTTACTTTTACGGAGACGACAAGAATGAGTTGATAATGCATGATGTAAATGATGATGTTAATGATGGCGATAATAAAGATGGTGATAGAGGTTGAGGATGTTAGATAATAAGTGAGAAGATGATGATGAATATTGCAGCTGCACTTCTGTTATTTATTTTTTTTCCTGCTGTACAAAACCTACAATCCATTGAACCTATGAACGATGAAGATGAGCTGTGTCGTTAATTAAAGAAGAAGATGATGAGAAAAGTTGATGATATGTTAATGAACTGTAAAGCTTATCAATTTTGCTGGAACCCTGTTTAATAATGATGATAATTGATTAATGGATGATGATGTAATGGATGAAATAAGGGATACGTACAGCGAATTTTTTTATTCCCTGGCATTGAATTTAATTATTGGGCCGTTTATTATCTAATGTGGATTACAAATGGATTTTTGCTATTGGGTCTATATGTGGATTTATTTATGTTGGGCCGAGATGAACTTACCTTGTTGGGCCGAAAACTGTTGTAGAAGTTGGGCCGTTAAATCCATTGGAATGCTAGGCCGAAATCTAGTTAAAAGATATTATGTCTCAATTGAATCAGTAAAAAAACAATGGAGCAGTGGTTAGGGGTGTGGGGGTTAAACAAGAGGTCGCGGGTTCGAGCCCTGTCTGAGGCATTTTGTTTTTTGGAAAAGCTTTAAAAGGTATTATTATTATTATTATTATTATTATTATTATTATTATTATTATTATTATTATTATTATTATTATTATCATTATGTTTATTACTAGTATTATCATTATTATTATTTTTACAACAAATAAATATTATGCATATAAAATTATACTTATAATAATATTACATATAATAAATATTTTTTTTTATAAACATTCATATATAACAAATGATGTATTTTTAATATAATATTAATCATATATAAATATTAATAAAACTATATAAATATTAGTCATTTTTAAAGATACATATAAATTAAATATATATATATATATAACATATAATTTATGATATAATAAAATTGTTCGAGTACAAATATATGTGTTAATATATATAAATGATATAGGTTCGTGAATCCGAAGCCAACCCTGCACTTGTTCAATATAGTCATATGTATTTTTACTACAAAATATATTAGGTGAGTTTCATTTGCTCCCTTTTTAAATGCTTTTGCAATATATATTTTTGGGACTGAGAATACATGCGCTGCTTTTATAACTGTTTTACGAAATAGACACAAGTACTTAAAACTACATTCTATGGCTGGATTATTAAACCGAATATGCCCCTTTTTAGTCTGGTAATCTAAGAATTAGGGAACAGACACCCTAATTAACGCGAATCCTAAAGATAGATCTATCGGGCCAAACAAGCCCCATCCAAAGTACCGGATACTTTAGTACTTCAAAATTTATATCATGTCCGATGGAGGATCCCGGAATGATGGGGATATTCTTATACGTATATTGTGAATGTGGATTACCAGGTGTTCAAACCATATGAATGATATTTTTGTCTCTATGCATGGGACGTATGTTTATGAGAAATGGAAATATGAAATCTTGTGGTCTATTAAACTTATGAAATGATTATTTATGTTAAACTAATGAACTCACCAACTTTTTGGTTGACACTTGAAAGCATGTTTATTCTCAGGTATGAAAGAAATCTTCTGCTGTGCATTTGCTCATTTTAGAGATATTACTTGGAGTCATTCATGACATGTTTCAAAAGACGTTGCATTCGAGTCATTGAGTTCATCAAGATTATTATTAAATCAATTATAGTTAGACTTATTATAAAATGGTATGCACGCCATCAACTTTCGATGAAATGAAAGATTGTCTTTTCAAAAATCGAATGCAATGTTTGTAAAATGTATCATATAGAGGTCAAGTACCTCGCGATGTAATCAACTGTTGTGAATCGTTTATAATCGATATGGACTTCGTCCGGATGGATTAGGACGGGTCCTTTCAATATACACCTCGCAGAACATCAGAGTCCTACATCTTTCAAAAACCATACTTTGAATTCAAAACTGTACTAGAACATCACTCTTATTCATAAAACCCAGAAATATATTCATTTCATTCAAAATCTTAAATGATTTCATCTTGAACATCATACGTTTATTAAACGATTACAACCTGCGTTCAAACCCTTCATGATTCATGAAAATACCTCAATCGAGAAGATGAACCAACCACACGTTATCGACAGAAGGAAAGAGTTATACTTATAGTCATACACCTAAAAGCTCTCAAAACCTAAGTAAAACTTTAACACGTATCCGTGATAAATCCTTCGGCATTATTATTACTGAAAGTAATTTTGCAATTCCTTTTCAAGCATTCAGTTTTATCACACTTCCAACAAATCAACTTCGACTTTTCATAAGCCTTGATATAACCTTGACATATACGATTAACCTTCCTCACATTGTTATCGGGGAACCTTTTGTATCCCACCATATTAATAGAAAACGTACCAGCAACTCCGTTACTCTTTGACTTAAGTCTCTATATTTATTTATTGAAACCCCATCATATACTCATCTGCATCTTGTAACAATAATTACCATACCAATACCAGGAAGCATCAATCATTATTTTCGAATTTCACGGCATTTCTAAAACAACAGTTATATATACATATAACGTCTATCTCCTGGACATACGTACTTCAATTCTGGAATCCTGAAAAATACTCCAACCTACGAATCAGTTCTCTGAGTTTTGAAAATATTGACGAAGCAGCAAAAACTATAAACGACCTTAACAGTCAAGAATTTGATAAGGAATGGAGAGTTGGAAATGTTCAATAGAAAAATTTGGTACTGAAAAACAGATTGAGCAAACCATGAAGGAGACTGTGGACAAATCACAAGGACTAAACTTGTACATCAAGAATCCAGATAATTCTGTATCCGATGAAATCTTTAGCGAATATCTTTCTCCTTACTTAGTTGGAATCCTTGTCGAAGAATTTTCTTCATCAACCTTCGATCTTAGAAATTCCAAAATATCATCATAACTATCTTCGATATTTCTAAGAATATTTTCATAAATATTCTTGTTCAAAATTATTTATCTCTTCGTGCTATCCGTATTACATCATAAAGGAAAGTGTTTTAGTTTTTAAAATTCTATAACATTCGAGTTTAAATTATGAATGATTTTCGGAGAAGTGTTGGGAATTAAAGCATGAGTTAGTATAATATAATGACGACTGGCCAACGTAGTTATATTATAGTAAGTCATGCTAAATTTCTAATGGAACATGATGATGGTTCACAGACCTTACCCTCACCATGTATCATGTTACACGACTCTTTTATTTTACTTAAGCTCCAAACATACCAAAAACATATTTCTTGATAATTCTATCTTTTCTATGATTTCTGGTAATTTAACAAATCAGATCATGCTATTACTATTTCTTTCTTAGAACGTTAGCCACGATCATTCGAAATTCAAAGATTTAATCTACGAATCCGAGACGTCTTAATCGCTTTACTTAAGGTTGAGAAGAGAAAACATAAGCATAGAGCTTCGAAACATAAAGAGGAGTATAAATCACAGCAAATAGAAAAATTACAAACCGTGTATATCAATGCGTATAGCAATATAGAGACACGGTAGGATCAAGAATAATATCACACCTAGAGCGAAGTAGAAGTAAACAGATTCCTCCGGTGGGAGTTGGAAAAAAAGAATGATTGTTGCGATAGTCAGGATAAGGACAAGGATCAGAAATGGATTAAGCATTTTTCACAATCTTTGGAAGTGTGAATTGAAGAAGAAAATATAGGAGTGGTAGAAATAATGGAACGGAGGAGGTTAATTTATAGCTAAAAATTAGACAAAGCAATCGAGGCAGATGACCGCATTAATTAAAGAGGATCATAATTTCCTAAATCAGATCTTATATAGATTACGAAGATTTTCTTTAAGATCCCTTAAATCCCTGAAATCAACCGTGACTACGTCCAAAAGTTAAGACGAATCTTTTATTTCTTCATTTCACTCTTTTACGATAGTTTCACTCATACTCTTCGCGTAATCGAATTGTTCAATCCATATTTTTCACAATGGTGAAAAACTCTATAATTATTGAACATATAAAACGGAACTCGACTCATTCAAGGTATTCAAAATACTCCATTAATGTATTTTATTATATTCTTTTGATAATGATTTTATGAACAATTGAATTCATGATGGGAATTCAAGTTATATCATATTTCTTGATACAAGAATATTCTGGTTTTCGTTACCAACTTTCCTTAACCAAATTTCGGGACAAAATTTCTTTAACGGGTAGGTACTGTGACGACCCTCAAAATTTCAACTTATTTTAAACCAATTCTCTATATGATTTAATAATTTTGTCATGATAAGCAATGAATTTTGACAAGTTTTAAAACTTTTGAAATGAGTTTTATACAAACAATTGACCAACCTTTTGTCCGACGATTCACGAACGTCATAACTTGTATTAATTATATACTTATGAATATATATAGATATATGGATTATATCTAACTTGAATATATGATAATTAAGTATCTCATTAAGTATATTAACAAAGATTTATATATATAAAATGAGACTACTAACTTAAGGGTTTCAAAACTATATATATATATATATATATATATATATATATATATATATATATATATATATATATATATATATATATATATATATATATATATATATATATATATATATAACGCTTAACGACGTAATAACTCTTAAGTTAAAATGAATATATATGTATTGAATTAAGAAGTATTAATACACTTTTGAAAGACTTAAATTCATATATGAATATACTTATACTCAACAAATATAGCTATAGTCGTATTCGCATTCGATCTTCTCAAGAATTCTACTCGTATTTATATGGTATTTATACCCGTATTATACACAATTTCTAGATGTATTTACTATTGGTATATACCAATAGAAAAATATCATTTTCAACCTTTTATCATGGAAAATGACATCCTTGTTATTACATATGACTCATGAGACATCTTTAGACATCAAAACAAAAACATTTTATACTCGTATTATACACAGCTTTTAGATGTATTTACTATTCGTATATACCAATAGTAAAACATCATTTTCAGCCTTTAAACATGATTTAACATGAGGGGACTAGCTCTTGGCATCTTATAACATGTAACTTAGCTAGAAATTCAACTTAAGAATCCTTTGTTTGATTCCATATATCACGACACACATACCACACATAACACATTCCATTTCACTTGTAATTTCCATGTTCTTTCTCTCTAAATACATCCTCTCAAGAGCACATTATGATCCAGCAAAATAACCCTCATTATCTTCAAAAACTAGCTTCAAAAATCAATCTATAAACACCTTAAAAAAAACCAAACAAGAACACTTCATGAAAATCATTCATTTCAAGTTCATACTTCCAATCCTTTGAATCCATTTCAAAAACTCTTTGAAGATCAAGAATTTATCATTCATCTCAGCTAATTTCTAAGTTCTAATCAAGGTAATAAATATATTCAAACTTTGGTTCAATTCATATAATCATAACTATCTTAAATCAAGATAGATTTCTTACTTGAAACTTTTGTTGATTCCAAGCTTCTACATCAAGATTTCTAAGCTATCAAGGACACCATCAACTCAAAGATCCTTTCCTTATTTTTCCAGTAACATCACTCTTTAAACTTGAGGTAGTAACCTTATTCAAAATCTCATTCGATTCATATTCATATTGCTATCTTATTTCGAGTATATAACTTATAACAATTAGAACATAGTTTAGTTAATTCTAAACTTGTTCGCAAACAAACTTAATCCTTCTAACTTGACTTTTAAAATACTTCAACACATGTATTATGATAGTATGTTAAGCTAACATAAGGATATAAAACTTGTAAACATGAAGAACACCTTAAAATTGAACATACGCCGTCATAGATCATCGGGGGCTGTTTTGGGTTTAATTTTGAAAACCTAAATTAAACTTTGAATTAAAAGTTTTCCTTCTGTAAGAAATGTTATTTCATATGGATATGAAACATATCCAAAATCCATGGTTTAACTCTAAGTGGAAGTATGTTTTTCAAAAGGGTCATCAAGATGTTGTTCTTACGACGTATATGACCATTTTTCTTTAAAGATTGACATCTAGACTTTAAATTTGACTATAAACCTATACTTTCTCCATTTAAATTAATAAAATAAAGTTCGATACGATACCATGTCAATTTGAAACACTCAAATCGGGTTTGAAATGAAGAAGTTATGGGTAAAACAAAATTGGATAGATTTGCTAGTTTTAGCTACGATTTTTTTTAATAAAATCTATACTAACCATATCCTAGCAAACTTATCCTATATCCTACATGTATTTATACATGTCTTGATCCTTTCCTAGTATAAATACAATTTATAATAGTCGGGGTTAATTCTACGACAATATATTATAGTCTTAATAAAAATCGTAAGACATCATGTATATATATGCCTTGATAAGCCATAGATACGTATACAATATTTTGACATATCATGTTGACACCATCTATGTATATTATTTTGAATAAACCATAAGACACTATATGCGGTAATGCTCGAGTTAGCATATAATGGGTCGAGGTTGATTCTAAAATAATATGTATACCATGGGTTGTGATCGAGTTTGAGACATGTATACAATGGGTTGTGGTTGATTCAGATAATATGCATACTATGTGTTTTCATTATATTAAGACAATATATAATAGTGTTAGTTAATTCTAACACATATACTTATTAATCTTGGTTAATCCTGAGATCTTATATATATATATATATATATATATATATATATATATATATATATATATATATATATATATATATATATATATATATATATATATATATATATATATATATATATATATTATTGGACTATTGGACTATTGGACTATCGAACTGTTGGACTACTAACATTGGACTACTAACTTGACAATCTAAAAGTATCATATCATATAAGTATGATATAATTATTGTATAGTTGATATATATATTATTATCATAGGTTCGTGAATCTGTCGAAGGCCGAGTCGTATTTTTCAACGAATTGAAGAATAATATTATTTACTATCTACGAATTTCAGGTGAGTTTATAGATCCCTTTTTAATTGCTTTTTCAATCTATATTTTTGGGCTGAGAATACATGCAATTTATTTTAAACACAATGGACACAAGTACATACTAAATTCTACACTGAGTTTGAACCGAAAATCCCTTAGCTTTGGTAACTAGTAACTGTCGGTTATAAGAACTGGTGGGCTCGAGTAGTTGTATATGGATCCATAGGGCTTGACATCCCCGTCCGTTCCAGGTATAAAGACCATAGCCTGAACTATAAAGCGGACGTATGCTATTTGAGTTTAGTACACGTTGGTTTGCGTGTATTGTACATGTTGGTTGCATGTATGTTAAAACAGGGGTACTTATTATATATACGTTAAGTTTAGTTACCAAGGTGCTCAATTTCGTAGAATATTTTGATAAATGTTTTGGATGAAATAACTGAAATCTTGTGGTCCACCTTTATATACATATTATGCGCAACATTAAAACTATGAACTCACCAACCTTTGTGTTGACACTTTTAGCATGTTTATTCTCAGGTTCCTAGAAGTCTTCTGCTATTTGCTTATGTTATACAAGCTATGTGCATGGAGTCATACATGCTTTATTCGAGAAAACTTTGCATTCACAAAATCATCACCATGTATCTTATTTTGACTGCATTGTCAATGGATGTATTATTGTAAACTATTATTTACGATGATTGTCTATATGCAGACATCATCAGATGTCGAAAACCTTGGATTTAGATATTCATTTATGGTGTGCCTTTTCAAAAGAATGCAATGTTTGTAAAACGTATCATATAGAGGTCAAATACCTCGCAATGAAATCGATGAAAGATGTACTTCGTCTAAAGGGATTTGGATGGGTCATCACACAGGCCTGAAAACATAAACTGAAAAATAAATATGATCAAACCGAATTGAAGGGATGAACCAGGCTTGTGTTTAACACAATTTCCTTAAACAGATTCGTCGTCTGTTCCCAGGGTACACCGGTTGGAAGCAGCGTACTGCTGGACTTAGAAAACTTGCCTGAAAAGGAGTCGGATGCGTGAAACTGAGATGAAACGGATTCGTGTACTGTGTAGTTGCAGGTTTGTGTTGTATGTCTTTTATTCTGCAGACTGGTATCCAATTTTATAACACAAAGTTGTAGCTTACTACTGGTATCCACATCAGTATGAAGTGGATCTGATTCACCAAGTCAATAGTGGAAACCAAGTTAGGAAAAATCCACATCTGAATGAGGTGGATCTGCAACCACTCCACAATCAAGTCAAAAGTGGAAACCAAGTTGGAAAAAAAACGTATTGCAAAAACAGGCCTCGCACGGGCCCGGATTTTCGGAGCTGCATTCGTGTCTGCAGGTCGTGCGGGCACGCCCATTGGATCACAGGAAATCTCTATGATGGTTGTATATAATTTCTAAAGGTGAGTATTAAATCTTGTATAAATTTAATTCTTAGAATTAATACATTGTTTTTATATGATGGTTGAAACTGTCAATAATCTTGAAGTTCATCTAAATAGCATGAGGGCTATGTATACCGTGTAAATGCCATGAGGGGCATGTTGATGCCATGAGGGGCATGTTAATGCCATGAGGGCCATGTAAACGTCGTTAGAGTTATTGTGTGCCATGAAAGTTACCTTGTTAGAAGGTAACCTATTTTTACTGTTTTTCTATTCTAGGTAACTTATTTCATTCGGTTATAAAAAATGGAGTCTTTTTTAAAAGTTAATAAAAAAGAGGGTTGTCGTTAACTTTTGTTAACTTTCTCAGAAGTGTCAACTTCACATAACATGACCAACATTTTCAACTCGCGATTTCGACGCACGTTTTTGACGTTTGATTTCGACATGCGTTTTTTGAGGCGCGTTTTCAACGTGCGTTGTCGACACGCATTTTCGAGACGCGTTTTTTACAAGAGTTTTTGACCAGCGTCTTCGAGGAACGTTTTTCGGCGCGCGTTTTCGAGACGCGTTTCCGAAAATGAGCCTCGAAAAATGCGTCTCGAAAAACGCGCCTAAAAAAACACGCGCCGTGAAAACGCAAGCCAAAAAATGCGCCTCAAAAATGCACCTTAAAAATGCACCTTGTAAACGCGCCTCAAAATCGCGAGTTGAAAACACGCCTCGAGAACGCTGGTCGAAAACGCTAGTAAAACGCGGCTAAAAAACGCTGGTCGAAAACTTAAGTCGGAACCGCGAGTCGAAAACGCTAGTCGAAATCGCGAGTTGAAAATGTTGGTTGATAAAAGGACTTGACATGTTATGTGAATTGACACTTAATTAAGAAAGTTAACAAAAGTTAACCACACCCCTCTGTTAGATTAACTTTTGAAAATAGACTCATTTTTTTATATCCGAATGTAATAAGTTACCTAAAATAGAAAAACAAGAAAAATAAGTTACCTTTTTTATGTAATTTGCCTTTCTTGTTAATAGTCATAATACTACTATGTGTTATTATCGTGAAATATATCCTTGGCTTAAAATAATAACTTGTTTTGAATCTATACTATTTAATAAATTCTATCATGATGATATCATAAATGAATAAAATATAAGTTTAAGGAAATTATAAATAAAAAGAAAAATTCAAAACTATCATGATAATATCGGTAAATTAATTAATTATTTTTAATAAAAATATGAACATGTTAATTGTACAATATGAAAATTATTATGTACAACTTTATGGTAAAACAATTTAATGACCATATGTACAATATTTAAAACATTATGTACAATCTAATGGTAAAACAACTTATTACCATATGTTTAATATTTGAAGTATTATGTACAATCTAATCGTAAAACACCCCCATGACAATATGTACAATATTTGAAGCATTAAGTTCAATCTAATGATAAAACACTTCAATGACCATATATATAATTTTTAAAACATATTGTACAATATTCTACAAAACACTTCATGGAAATATGTAAAAACTTTGAAGCATATTGTACAACTTTCATATAATAATCGTATTTTAATATTAAAAATTTTCTAGAGTCATTTGTTATTACTAATAACTATTATTAAAAATATAAATATTTAATTTTAAGCAAATTTTATAATTATAATAATTATTATTATTTTATTATTATTCAAATATAGGTCTTTTTATGGGATTAAACACGTTACCTATGTATGCGAAATACATTTTTCAATAAAAGGTTGTAATGTAGGCTTTTATGACAAAAAATACTAATTGTAATGAAAATTAGAAGAGA